>NW_010286626.1:0-33774 GCF_000700745.2 Antrostomus carolinensis
AATCCCCAACATTCTGTGATTCTGTGATAACGTCTTCCTTGCATGATGTTTCCATAGCATGAGTGTGGTAGGTTAGCCTTGGCTGGACACCAGGTGCCCACCAATCTGCTCTATCTCTCCCCTCCTCAGCTGGATGGGGAGGGGAGAAAATAAGATTGAAAACAAACAAACAAACAAACAAAAAAAACCAAACAAGAAAACCCAACAAAAAACCCAAATTTGTGGGTCAAGATAAAGGCAATTTAATAGAAGTACAAAGCAAGGGCTGCATGCAGGAGCAGGCAATGTCCAATGGAAAGTAAGGCTTCAATATGCATAGTGCTTGCTCCAAAGGACAAATGTAATAAATAACGAATGCCTTCCCTTCCTATTCCATTCTCCTAGCTTTTATTTCTGAGTTGACCTCATAAGGTATGGAATATCTTATTGGTCAGTTTATGTCAGCTGCCCTGGCTATGTCCCCTCTCAAGATCTTCCCCCCCAGCATGCCCTAGAGGACAGAATGTTGGAGAGACAGCCTTGGTGCTGTACAAGCACTGTTCAGCTGTAACCAAAATACTGGTGTGTTATCAACACCTTTCTGGCTACCAATACAAAACACAGCACTATGAGGGCTGCTATGGGGAAAATTAACTCCATCTCAGCCAGACCCAGTACCATAAGATGGAATGTAAGTATTGCATGTCCAAGTTTGTGTCATATCAGAGTGAACAAGATTGCTGAAATAAAGCTGGATTAAGGCAGATAGAGTCAAACATGATGCAAGCGCCTTCTCCAAACAGCCTACTGTGGTTGCAGCCACATTCCTCTGAACATCTTGAGGGCAATTCTTCCAGAGACCTATCTGATATGGGTGAATACCACGCAAAGGATGTTTTAACAGTTAGGCAATGGATGATCTATGATCCAGTGTTTTCAGCTTCCTCCCTCTCTTCCTTCTTTTACTCAGCAGTAAAGATTGGGAAGAAGGTGCAACGCCTACTGCTGTCTTTAAAACAGTTGAAGGATGAATACACATCATCTAACACCAGGCACTTAGTCAGATATTTTAAAGACCTTAGCAGATATCTTCTCTACTCAGTAGAGAAAGCAATCACTCAATGAAAATTACAAGCAGAAGCATCTTTTGTATCATTAGTTAGAGAAAAAAAAATATAAGAATAGCTTTCTGGCACCTAGTTTTCTTAGAACATCTGACTGTTAACTTTACCTCTACTACAAATCGTGAACAGAAGCAGTAAAAGGCAAATTTTACTTAATATTCTTATTCGTTTACCTTAAAAAGTCAGTTTAAAAGTAGAGACTGATAGAAAACAGATGAAGGAAGAAGGCAAAGCAAAGCAAAGGAGAAAACAGAGAACACTGTAGGAAGACGTCCTACTGAGGAGAACAATTTTTTGTGTAAGTAGAAAAAAGCTAAAACTTACCAAGTATTCTTATTGCCACAGGTTGATGTTTGTAAATGTTAGAAGCTAAGGAACAGCTGATCAGTTTGATAGATAAATGGTAAAGCAATTTTTAACACACTTTCCTATCATTATGGTTATTTCAAAGGTAATCAAGAACATAGGATAAGCATACACATATCCACAAGTCTCCATTTCATACATGTTATTACATAGCAAATTTACCTCTTAAAAGTTAGAATATAGAATAATTACATTGTGTCTTGTGAAATTAATTCCTACTTCTTCACTGAGTCTCAGAGATAAAGTCTGTATCTTCAAGACCTTCTTTGCTGAAGATCTGTTTAGTTAAGATTTTTCATTAGGTGGTAGAGGACAGCTGTTACAGTGTAGCCTTCCACATAACAAAGCACGTCTCTGTTTACATGGGAGCACTTGGTAACGTCGGATAGCAGTGTACAAGGAGAGAAAACTACTCCCTGAAGTATAACTGGTTGCATTTTATCGTACTTATAGAGTCCCATCAAACATTTACCACAAATCATGTTTACTGAGTACAGTAAAGGACCATCTCCTCAGTGGCAGTCTGGTAACTACCTGCTTAAAACAATGCATTTTGCTTGTTTCTTACAATGAACTAATAACTTATGTACTACTATGTATTATATCTTACAATTGAAAGCAGTTGTCTTAGCATGCCTATGTCAAGAACATGTTGTGATGGGCCACAGCAAGCAGCTCCCACCTCAGTCAAGTAAGATTCACTCTCAAAACTATATCATCTACAGGCAAAGCACAGGAACTCTCCCTTGCTGAAGAAGCAAAGGTATCTTTTCCACCAGCCTTGTGAGCTCTGTTCTGAAGACAAAGTTTCCTTCCTCCATCTATTCAGAAGGTCCCTGATGTGGTAAATTCAGAAGATTTCAAGAGCAGGTTATCAGCTGGAAGTTTTTGCTGAGTCTTTTGAGACAGACAATTTAATATTTGCAAATTTTTTGTAGCTGTTCATTGACACTTATAATACTTACTATAAGCTTTTCAGAGTTCTAATACTATGTACATATCCCCTAGCTACTAAATGGTTAAAATACGTCTGCTTACCATGGCTGAGATAATTACAAAGACAACTTTTAAATTACTTTTCTCGGTTATCCAGGAACAGATTTTTACTTAAATCATATACTCTACTGCTGTATATACATTACGTTGAACAAGCTAAAGAGGGTGGATTTGACATTTTGCCTCAAAAAAATGATTTATCTCTCAGCAGAGCTGGGTCTAGATTCTTTGAGGATTATAATTATACTTGTCTCTTGGTTTGTTTAGTTTTTTTCCTGCTTTTCAGGAGATATACTGGTAATACTTGAGTTTAGGCACAAAGTGTCAACTATTTATCAATTTGAATATGATTAGTTTTCTCATCGTTCCTTCAAGAATGGACTTATTTATAGTTTTGTATTACCAGATTTCATGCTCACTTGGCATTTGAGAGCAGTTAAAATATTTACCATCCTTCCTGCTGCACAGACACACACATTGTGGTACTTGTGAGTTTGTGGGTTTGACTGTGAATATGAATAAGTTAAATCAGTTTGCTTTAAGATGAAAGCACCTCTCGTCCTTTACAATCTTACATTGAGATTTGTGACAGTCTTTCAGTATTAGTCCCTACATATCTGTCTACATGCTCATTTCTAACAAAATTGGTTTCTCTTGCCTTCCTCTGTTTCACCCTCTCTGCCCACAGTCCCATAATATTCTTTACTATACTGACTGTTTAGGGAAAAAGAAGCTATTATGAGTCAGTCCTCGGTATCTGTATTTTGAATACAAAAACTATTGGATCCCAAACAGTAAGTCTGAATCTATTCCTAGATCAAAACAGCATCATTCCCCTCAAAAAGATGTTTCACGTATTTATAGGGTTACCACCTTAAAGGGTAGAGGACTGTGATCATCCTGCCATCAGAGAAGCTCATGAGTTGCCATATAAATTCAAATTTCAAAAGTACAAAATCAATAAACTCACATCCAACCTTCTTATCATGTTAACCAGTGTTGTCTTGAGAAAACCAATATAGATCAATTAGAAAAGAGAGAGATATGCATAAAAAAGCTACAGGAAACCTGCCTTCATTAGATAACTTTAAAAGCTCCTCATTTTAGTACTTCTTTCTGTCAAATTTCTCTTGAACTTCAGTTATTACAAATCTAGAATTTGTATGTTTGTTATTTTTTAAAATAAACTCACAGTTCCAACTTTACCCTGGTGAGAAACCAATATTTAGAATAATCTCTTAGATCAAAGTGTCAGGGAAACCACAAAAAGCTAGGTTTGGAGAATTCTCTTCAGCACTTTTAGTTGGAGAGTTCATTTTAACATATTGCAGATACTTCAAAGCTTGAAATTTAAATTTTCTCTTCAGCACTTTTTTACTGCCAGAGTATATTGGACATAGATAACATCATAGAGTAATAGTACAATATCTACAATTTAATGCGAGAGCAAGTCTGTTGAGAAGGATGTGGAAGGCTTGTCTTTTTTCAGATGATTATTTCAACAGTTCTACATCATATTACCTTGTATTCTCTACAGGGAATTGAACAACTGCCTATTGTGAAAATGACAAAATAATATATATTGGAATGAAGAAAAAAAAAAAACCCACAAAAAACCAACAAGAAATTATATCATTCTTAAGAAACAATAGAACTGGAAAAATCTTACAGTGGAACAATGGGATATATCTGATTAAGACAGAATTTAACATGAACATATCTCAAAGGGATTTGTGGAATCACTGATTTAAACTACTTACAAAGATGTAGATACTGCATGCATTTAGCACATCAACTCCTGGCTACACCTTCAGGAACAATGAAAAATAAAAAATTGCGTAAAACCAAATATTAAATTTGGAATGATACATAGTTCAGTATTCAAATATGTTCAATAATCATAGATTTGTTATTTCCATTGGAAAAGGCTACATATGAAAGCTAAGAGAATAGACAATGGACATTAATACAATGAAAGTAAGAGACATTAAGGAAAGGAGATAAAATTTAAAAAAATATTATTGAGCTGTTTACTGAGAAAATTAATCATAAAGCATTAAGAAGTATTTTATATACCTTCTGTTAAAATTTAAAATTCTTCTTTCTGTTCATTTCACCAGACTTTTGTATCAAGAGGAAACAAAAATCACAAATTACTTTAGATTCAAGACAGCTTTAATCTAAAGTTAGAGACAAACTAGTCAATATTCAAGCAACAGATAAAAGAAATACAAATGTAACCTGTGTTTTCTTGTACATGGCAAAAGCTTTTACCTAATTGTCAGAGCAGTGAGTCTCAAAAAGTTCTGAAAATAGACTGATTCATCATTCGTCACATCTGAGTCGTAATGGTATTTCTCAAGATCATCGAAGCATATTAGAAGCATTTGCTAGCTCCATCCATGTGAACCACAAATTGTTTAAAACCTTTTATAACAGGTATCAGTCCTGTACTTGGATTTAATCTTAAAATGAGGTAACTTCAGATAAGAAAACACACTTTAAAAAAAACCCACTGAAGCACTGTAGTTCATTCTGGAAACTTACACCTTTTTTTTTTTTTGAGCAACACTTCACTGAAATTATTACTTTAGAAACTACCTATAAAAATTGACTTTTACTTTATCAGTAATATATATATATATTTACAATATTTTGAAATAGAAGTAGTTCTGCAGATTGAAACTGTAGATTATATTTTAGACTAATAGTGGTTATGAAGTTATACCTATCAACGTGCTGCATTTGTCATCTTGAATCTTTTAAATAATTTATCTTCACTGAATCTTGACCATAGTAATTTTTGGAGGAGTTTTGCTGTATTTTCCAGTCTGACATTTAAGTTTCTGAAAGTCTACATCCATAATCCATGGGCTGAATCACTTTCTCTAAATAGCTACTTTTCTGCATTAAGTACTTGAGCATTAACTGTTAAAGATCAAAAGATTAAAGAAGAAACAGAAAACAATCATACAAAAGTGCAATGTAAAAAGAGCTCTCAACTTCTATGAAAGGGTCATATATGTAATATATAAACACACATTTCTCCTGGTAGTTTTAGTTTGAAAGAAATAAGGGAAAAATCTTCCCCTTTTACGCACAAAAAAGTACTGATTTAGTACCATTTTGGTACTGAAATACTCTCATTTTCAGTGGCAAAGTTTTTGTCACTGTTGTTTGTCAAAGCATGTGCACAAACTTGCCACAACATCATTTTAGTGTTCCCTTATCCACCTATGTTACCTTTTAAATATATATCTAGCATCACAAAATTATCTTTAAATACTCCTGTTTTTGTCCCTGTTCCTTCCATTAGTTTTTTGGAGAAAAACTAAATTTATAACAAATATAGGAATTTTATTCACTTCGAACCAGAGACACTTTACTCTCAAAGCCAATATTCACACTTCTGTGTGAATCCTGGAAACACTATGGGGAGGTTTCTAATTAACAAGGATTTGAACAAAAGTCTCCAATCCTCCAATTCACACTTCTGTGTGAATCCTGGAAACACTATGGGGAGGTTTCTAATTAACAAGGATTTGAACAAAAGTCTCCAATCCTCAGTGTGGTTCAGATTAAAGACTTATCAGTTGGAAGACTTTTGAAGGCAACCTCTTACCATAACCAAGATCTTTATTTTATGCAAGTGTAGAAGAGAACAGTTACTTCATTTTTCAGGACAGGAGAAAGTTTTGTGTTCATGCATGGCTTAAAATTCTGTTCCATGTAAACAGGCATTCACAGGACCACTGAACAAATTGTTTATAAATGATAATTTTGTATGCATTTGTGATGGGATTATGAATCAGCCACAAGCTTGTGATGACCATATTCACCCTACCACCTCTTTTTTCTTGATATAAGCTTGATAAAAAGTAATAAAAAGTTTCTAAACTCTGCAATTAGATTTTATCAAACTGCAGAAAAAACTTGATGGTGAAGAAAACAAATTTGTAGAGAGAAGAAGTCTAGCATCTCCTGAATGAGGCATTAAATAAAATACTAGAGAATTAATTCTACCTCTCTGAGAGTCTGGAGGAGGAAATGTCCTTCCCTTCATTCTTCCTTTCAATTCAACAACTTTCTTTAATTTACAGAGAAGAAAATTTTCATGTTAAGTCCAGCTGGTGTCCTGTCATGGGTGGTATTCCCCAGGGATCAGTGTTGGGGCCAGTTCTGTTTAATATGTTTAACAATGATCTGGATGAGGGTATCGAGTGCATCCTCAGTAAGTTTGCAGATACCAAGTTGGGTGGCAGTGTTGATCTGCCAGAGAGAAGAAAAGCTTTGCAGATGGACCTGGACAGGCTGGATCAATAGGCTGAAGCCAATGGTATGAAGTTCAATAAGACCAAGTGCCAGATCCTCCACCTGGGCCACAACAACCCCATGCAAAACTACAGGCTTGGTGGGCAGTGGCTGGAGAGCTGCCTGGCAGAAAAGGATCTGGGGGTGTTGGTTGACAGCTGGCTGAACGGGAGCCAGTAGTGTTGCCCAGGTGACCAAGAAGGCCAACAGCATCCTGGCCAGTATCAGGAATAGTGTGGCCAGTCAGAGTAAGGAAGTGATTGACCCCTTGTATTCAGCACTGGTGAGGCCGCACCTTGAGTGCTATGTTCAGTTCTGGGTGGGCCCCCCAATACAAGAGGGACATTGAGGTTCTGGAGTGTGTGCAAGGGCTTGGAGAACAAGTCTTATGAGGAGCGGCTGAGGGAGCTGGGGTTGTTTATTCTGAAGAAGAGGAGGCTTAGGGGAGGCCTTATCACTCTCTACAACTACCTGAAGGGAGGTCATACAGAGGTGGGTATTGGTCTCTTCTCCCAGGTAACAGGTGACAGAACGAGAGGAAATGGCTACTAGTTGCATTAGGGGAGGTTTAGGTTAGATATTAGGAAAAATTTCTTCACAGAAAGGGTAGTCAAACATTGGAACAGGCTGGGCAAGGAAGTGGTTGAGTCACCATCCCTGGTGGTATTTAAAAGACAGGAAGATGAGATGCTTAGATACATGGTTTAGAGATGGAATTGGTAGTGATAGGTTAATGATTGGAATCAATGATCTTAAAGGTCTTTTCCAACCACTATGATTCTATGATTCATGTTATCCCCTAGGAGTTTCTTCTGTCTATGAGTTACTAGCTGAAAAACCACTCTGCTTCTTTCAGGAATCTCCCAGCTATATCAATTTTGCAGGCGTTATTCTTGTTGGCTTTTTCAGATATGTCTGTCTCACATCATACTCCAGAAGCTCTTCTGAGCTACACGTTGCGAATTCTCAAGGAACTTTCCCCTGTATGAAAAATTACTCCTGTTCGAAGTGCATTGGTCACAGTAACATGATCAGGGAACATTCTTCTCTGCTGCTTGGCTGCATCCAAAACCCAAAAACCACATATACAACAAACTGTGAATGAAGAGGCTAGGTATACATATATTCATAAATACATACATACACCTACTAGCATCACAGAATAACTGATAACATGCCATTTTTTCTTTTTTAAATTAAGTATTTACATTTTAGGATATTGAATTAGCAGGAATACTTCAAAATGTAATGCAGGTACTACTGCCATTATGATTCTGCTAAACAGGAACACAGACCATATATACAATTCCATGTTAAAGACTTGTCTATAAACTTAACTGAAGCATAAAAATTTAACAGATTAGTGCAATATTGGTAGAATTATTTTAGGCTGCAACTTTGCTATAATTTTTTGTTTTCCTTGATCAGGCCTTGATTTATTTTCATGGCAAGCTCTTTCTCATACCATAGCATGCAGTTAGTTAATGAAAAGTGAATCTATGAAACGTAACATTTACAAGCTCTTAAAGAGTCTTAAAAAGTTAAAATCATCAAAAATAATAGGCTTACTGACATACTGTCCCTTAAAAACTCATGGATAGCTTGAAATAATGAAATTCCTGTTATTGAACAACTAGGACAAATGTGAAAAGAACATCAATTTAGGCATATTATTGATATTGTATTCTCATTTTCTCAAAAAGCTCAGTAATGATAACAAAAAAACCCCTGGAAACTTATGTGAAACCAGATGATAAGAATTTAAATTCAGAAGGTTCTTAAGTTGTATCCAAATTAATAGAAGTCATTCTGGGAAGAAAGTATTTTCTAATGTATACAGACTTTAGAAATATAACAGTATAGTAAGACTGAAAAATATTTATTCATCAGATACATTTCTAACAAAGAGTTTAGCAGTTTCTCTACTATGGGTATCATTTTAAATTGAAACGTGTTTTTTTTTCCCTTCAGAACAAGTTCAAATACTATAAAAAAATAATTTTTCATGTTAAGGAAAAAAAAAAAGAAACAATTTCAGGGAAATAGAGGTGCAGAACTCCTTTGTAATAGTCACAGTTGTAGATTATGCAAGGCTGAGACCAGAGAAAAATGACAATCAATCATGCTATAAAATTTCTAAGTGAATTTA
Organism: Antrostomus carolinensis; assembly: GCF_000700745.2. Lineage (NCBI taxonomy): Eukaryota > Metazoa > Chordata > Aves > Caprimulgiformes > Caprimulgidae > Antrostomus > Antrostomus carolinensis. The sequence continues at coordinate 8,926 of NW_010286626.1, forward strand.
GTAGCTTAAATGAATTCACTAGATCTGATATACTGTCATAGACTGAAAAAAAATGATTGAGAAAAGATGAGTAAAATTCAGAGAACAAAGATACAACCCATTGTTCTTACTAAAAAAAATAAAAAGTCTGCTTTGTTAAGTGTGAGAATGTTCATATGATTACGAGCTGATACATAAATATATCCATGAGTTAAAATAAACATCTTGCAAATTTGTTATGTGGTGAGACTATATGTTGTAATTTTATTAGAATGTGAAATGCTTAAGAATTAATTGCTAAAGGAAGGTAACCACACATAAAACCCCAACAGTAGGCTTTGTGAGTTGCTGCCATGGAAATAGGTCCTCATTGACATGACCTTTCTTATTTGGGGACTGTTTGCATGAGAAAAACCTCACAGTACATATGCACATTTATAGCACAGAGAACATTTTGGCCCTCCTGCGCCTCAGAGCACCCAAATAACTCAATAAGGCTATCTGTGCTTGAGCAAGTAGCCACAGGTTAGGTGAGCATTAAAGAACAGAATATTACCAAACTCCACAGTAGTTCTCTTTGCACTGGCACCTAATTTAGTACCTGTTTTCATACTTGCTGTGAAAACACTGGACATTTTGATAGGAATTTGGAAAAAAAGTAACTGAAAGGAAGGTAGGATATTGATGTATTAGGTTACATTTAAAATTGTTTTGTTGCTTGAAAAGGGAAGAAGTAGTAAAGATTATGACAACTCTACATAAATAGTATACACTACAAGGAGTATGTTCTGTATGTACATGTAAGAGCAAGTAAACACTAGTGATAAGGTAAAAAAATTATTTATGTTTGCAAAATGCTAAAGTTTGTTGTGGGTCTTTTTTTCTTCTTGAATACAGTATTAAATATAAAGATCTTTCTAGAAAAACATAACTTCACACTCTTAAAATTAAATAATACCACTTTCTATGTTCAGAAAATGGATTCTAGGATTGAGGATCTTGTATACTGCTGATTCTTTCACCCACAATTTTTCTGCTATTTACCAGTGTGATAGTTTAATTTAGCTGTCAGCCAAACAAGACACAGTCACTCACAGCCTTTTCTTCTCCACTTCCTCCTTCCAGTCCTCTGTTCTTGGAAACTGCCCAAGCACAGTGTTTTTGTAGTTATCAACACTGCTCTCATAACAATCCTCACTGAAACCAAAACACAGTGCTTTCTAGCTACTAAGAAGAAAATTAACCCTATCCTAGCAAAAAACAAGACAACCAGAATAAGTTATTTCTTTTAGAACACGTCTAAACTTGATGAAGGAAGTCTTTATAGAAAACTTTTTATTTGGCTAAGAAAATCAACATTCTGCATGTGATGTCAACCAATTACAATTTGTCATCACGTGCAAGGAAATCAACATCTTTTTAAATAGTCTTTTTCTCTACTTAATGCCACTTTTTAATATTATTCTAAGAATATTCTGAGTCAAGGCAAACTATCACTTTTGGGAAAAAAAAATATTTAGAGAAAGCTATCTAATAGCCAACACTGAACAGAACAAATCTAAATTACATAGCCAGTTGATTCTCAAAGATCAGATCCTTCAAGCTCTAAAATTATCTCCTCTGTCATACCAAAAATGGCAAGCAAGAAAAGGTGACAAGAAGCCTTTATAGGCAAACAAGAAGTGTGATTTTAGGTCACCCCAAATAAGTAAGACAATTTGTGGGTTGCTAAAGGAAAATATCTGGGATTTGTTTTAATCTATCTTATTTCTTAAGTCATTGAGTTATCAGAAATTACTTAATTGAACAGATAGAAGAATCAAAATATACCTGAATATTAAAAAAAACAAAAATACAAAAAAAAAACCCCAGAAAAAACCCGAGATGTTTTGCTTCTTCCAGAAACTCTCTCCTATAAAATACAGTGAGATATATCAAAAGCAGTGGGTATCAAGACTCTCAGCACTTGTCCTGGTTTTTGCTAGGATAAAGTTAATTTTCTTCTTAGTAGCTAGAAAGCACTACGTTTTAGTTTCAGTATAGGATTTGTTATTAAAAGAATGTTGATAAAGTACTAATTTTATTTGCTGCTGGAACCCAAGGTCATAATGTTTAGCTGGTTCACAGCTGCATTAGGACTGGGAAGGGAGAAGCATGGTGAATAGCAAAACCCAAAATTGGCATTTGAATATTCTCATGAGATATTCCATATCGTATCATATCACAACAGTATATTAAGCAGGGTTGACGGTAAAACAAGGGTATTCTCTCTGGGATCTCTTGGGCTCCCTCTTCTGGGTTTGGGTTTCAGGACTGTCTCGCCTCCAGGATCACTGTCTAGGACAGGCTGGGCATCGTTCGGCAGCTGGTGAGCAATTGCACTGTGCATCACTAAATTGTACATTTTGTTACTACAGTTGTTATCATTATAATTTAATTTTAATTAGTAAATAGTTTTTATCTCAACCCATGGGTCTCCTTGTCCTTTTCTTTCCAATTCGCTCCCCTACTCCCTGGAGGGGGGAGGAGAATGAGAGAGCCGGCTGTGTTTGGCTGCAAGACAAAAAGGTGAAACCACAACGGTACTTTTTAACAATTTATTATAGGAAATGTTTATAAAGGAAAGTTATATTTTTCATTTTGACATCTCAAACTTTTACAATACAGCTTTAAAAACACAACCTTGTAGTGGACTGATAGTATTTAGTATTTTTCCATATATTACTCTTTGAATTGCTGTGATAAGATATATGTTGTAGCAAGACTAGAAGATTGTTGCATCTCAAAGCTCAGTATTAATTTAAATTTTAGATTATTTCATAAACCTGTAGCTTAGTAAAGTAATTTTGCCAAAGATCACTTGAATTACCATGTATGATTTTCTCCTGCTTTATTTGGAGCATTGTTTTTCTCCCATTTATATGACAGCCTAAAAAAAAAAAAAAAATGCTGTATGACAGATGAAATAACTTTATCTTTTTGTCTGTGTCATTCACCTTGTTCTTCTTCCTTTGTATTCCCTAGGGCTTTATACCCCAGTGAGTGTTTGAGGTTGATAAGAAGTAAGCAAAAGAAATTAAGCCCATAATCAAGTAATGAACTTTCTGTCAATCACCTTTTCATACTGTGGGTGACACCTGCCTGACACCTGTCAGTTCCAGCTGACATGGATTCCATATTATACCTAAATCTTTTAACTTAATGATCAGATACAAAGTTATGAGTCCAGCAACTCCTACATAAAAAAATATTTTTTCTGCCTGACCTTGACCATTAACATACCTATGTTAATGACTTGGGAAGTGAAGTTGATGTGCACTGTGCAAAAATATTATTGTAAAGCCAGATCCTAGGCTAGTGTGCTGTATTCTGATGGCTTTTGAGGAAAATAGCATCTGTTCAAGGTATTCCTTAGATCCACTTTCAGTGAGACTATCTCAGTGAGATTCATCAGCTCCAAGATTTCTTTTGCTTCAACAATTCTACTGTATTGTATAGGGAATATTTCTAGGGAAATAGCCATCATGTGAAATATATTTCTATTCTACTTTCTGGCAAAAATTGTTTTCACATTTGCCCAAATGAGCAGCATTAATTTCATGATGGACAAAGTTCTGTTTGTTTTACATTCTGACCGGCTAAATTATATTACTGCAAATTATGGCAAATTACAGGTCATCACATCAAGTTCTTTAGTTTACATTGTAAGTCAATTTAACTTGACACAATATGACAAAGTAAAACAGTATATCAGTTCTATAACCACATTCCTTAAGTAATGAAGTAATATTTCAGCACACAAACCAGAGCACCTATTTAGCACTAAATATCCATCATCTGCTCCAACAGCAGCATGTGGAGCAATTGGGTCAAGTATCTACAGGAAGAGAATATTTTTGTTGTCTCCTCTGCTAATTGATTAAACAGTACCATGCTAGCATTCTTTCCTCATACAAAATCATTTCATTAAAACACTATACATGTCAACAGTCTAGGAACAGTGCATATCTCAGTTGATAAATATATGTGTTACTAAGACATGCAACTTGGCTTTTAAGCAGCATTGGTCTTCGTTAAACCCATGAGTGAACTTACTGCTTCAGTAATCAAACTGCTATTGAATAAGAAATATCTGTGCAACATTGTGGTATGAAGAGAGTGTTTTCAGAGCAAGAAATTCAGAGTGAGTTTTGGTCAATAAAAATATGCCGGTCAATTAAAGTAGCTGTATAGCAAATCTGGCAGGAGTGACTGGAATACTAGTCTCTGTCTCCCTACAGCAAATACAGCACTAAGCAGGCTGCATATTTACACTGCCTCACCACTCATATTCTAAGGATTCATCTGGAGAACAAGGGCCCAATAACAATGCTGCAGCATCAAGGGGTGCAATACTAAATATATGTCTACCATGGGATTGCAGTGCAGAACACAGGTACTTGAACTACTTTTGGTAACTAGCAACAACTTGAGCTGTGGCATGGAACTCCACATAAATCTGAACGGTAATCTCAGTTTCTGGAGAGTGTCCACACTGACCTCCATGCTATTGAAATGAGGTTGTTCCTGGTTACGCTGTACTACATTAAAAAACAGTGATGCCTTGCTGTTGTTTCTGCCAACTAACCTTCCATTCAACGGGAGAAACCCTTAAAAGGTAACAGGGCTTTCAGTCAGTGTCCCTTTAAGCATCCACTATACTGAGAGAAAAAGAGTGATGAATAGATAGGCTAATTAAGCAGCCTAAGTTTCCAAAGCAATTATCCCATGAGTTTCTCCAATTAGATGGCTTAAATGAGAATGGAAAAAATTTAGGAAGGCACTTTTTCTTTTATATTTTCCAGTTTAGTTAGCCATGTAGCCAGCTCTACACCTCTTTCTGCAATAGTGACAAAAGTAACAGTGTCAGGAAAGAATTTAGGGAGGAAGACTGCTTAGCACAGCATTTTTTGACTTAATGTTGGTTGTTGAGTTATGGTCTGAGGAAGAAAAGGAAGGAACATGAAGGAGAAGGGAAAACAGGCATAGAAGTGTTACTTGAGATAGACCAGTTAGAATTTTATTAATGTTACACTAAAAGGTACAGATCTATATTTAAGAAATTCTTCCATCCTGTCTTTTGCCAAAGAGTGCTTCTGTGGAAAGACAAACATTTTTATTCAGAAAATTATATCTGGGTCTTATTCCTGGCTCACAAAAACATACAGTGAAGCATATTACCACTTTTGAGAAAAAAAGCATTATTCAGGAAAATAAGCATAATTTGTGTGTTCACAAAATAGACAGTACTTTTTTATAAACCATACTGGAGATATCTAAGAGGTAAAACAAATTCTATTTTAACAGTCTATTATACAAACCAGTTATCTCTCACTCTAAGAATGTTAATCAGAACACTGCTAAACAGTATTATAATTGCTAAGTAGTGACTTGTGTTTCAGATAAGTTCTTTATGTTTATCTTCAAAGATTATAGAAAATAGAGATTTTTGAAACTGTATACATAAGAATATTATGGATTTTAAAACTAATTTACAAATGAAGTTTAAATGTTCAGTTTCAGTGTCATAGTCTATTTCTCTTTTTTTGTCACAAGATACTATTTTTCATTATCATTCATGTCTATCTATCTCAACTCACAAATATGTGTACAAGAAATCTTGTCATTTAACATCAGAGGCAATTCTGCTTTGTTCACTTTTTTTTTAATAATAATAATGGAGTATTAGATGAAGTAAAAAGGTCGAGGACATGTACTAATAGTTTACAAAATACACATGCTTTTTTGTTATAGGTACTGAAAATAACACACTTGAAAATAAAACATGTCAAAGTACCGCACACATAATACTAATTCTATATGGTAAATTTCATAGAATCAGAAAATGGTATGGGTTGGAAGGGACCTTAAAGATCCCCTAGTTCCCCCCCCCCTGCCATGAGCAGAGACCCCTTCCACTAGATCAGGTTGCTCAAAGCCTCATCCTGGCCTTGAACACTTCCAGGGAGGGGGCATCCACAATGTCTCTAGGCAACCTGTTCCAGTGTCTGGCCACCCTCACAGAGAAGAACTTCTTCCTAATATCTAATCTAAACTGACCCTCTTCCAGTTTAAAGCCATTACTCCTTGTTTTATCACTACCTGCACTTGTAAAAAGTTTCTCTCCAGCTTCTTGTAGACCCCCTTCAGGTACTGGAAGGCCGCTATAAGATCTCCCCAGAGACTTCTCTTTTCCAGGCTGAACAGCCCCAACTCTTTCAGCCTGTCCTTGTACGAGAGGTGCTTCAGCACTTGGATCATCCTTGTGGCCCTCCTCTGGACTCCTTCTAACTGGTCCATGTCTTTCTTGTGTTGGGGGCTCCAGAACTGGACACAGGACTCCAGGTGGGGTCTTATGAGAGCAGAGTAGAGGGGGAGAGTCACCTCTCTCGACCTGCTGGTCACGCTTCTCCTGATGCAGCCCAGGATATGGTTGGCCTTCTGGGCTGCAAGCGTACATTGCTGGCTTATGCTGAGTTTCTCATTCACCACCACCTCCAAGTCCTTCTCTTCAGAGCTGGTCTGAAGCCATTCATCGCCCAGCCTGTAGTTGTGCTTGGGGTTGCCCTGACCCAGGTGCAGGACCTTGCATTTGGCCTTGTTGAACTTCATGAGGTTAGCACAGGCCCACCTCTCAAGCCTGTCAAGGTCCCTCTGGAAGGAGTCCAGTCCCTCCAGCATGTCAACCGCACCACACAGTTTGGTATAATCGACGAACTTGTTGAGGGTAATTTGTAATACATCATTCAAAAAGTGAAACAGATATTTTTGAATGAATAATTCAATCACTAAGAATAAAATTTCAGGTTCATAAGCTACTTCAATTTGGCATGATGAACCAGTAAAGTTCAGAAATTAGGCTTTTCTATTTTTTAACCAAAGAAATTTTCATGTGATGATGAAGTAGTGCTTTAAATTGCAACTAACTAAATTTTCTTCTTTTTTTTTTTTTTTTTTTTTTAAAGTACACAACTGAAAACTAAAACATCTTTTAAGGCTATCCAAAGCATTGCATCACTCTCTGTATGAGCCCTTGTATGTGTATTGGGTAAGACAGGTTTCATTTGAGGTTGAGAATTTTTAAATGCAGTGTTTTCATTGAACCAAAAGTGTGTTTATTTGTGTACCTTGTATCTGTGATTGGGAATGGGTACTGCGTATTGGTTGTGCATTCTTGAGATTCAGTTACACCATTTGACAATACTGAAAAAACTGAAATCCTCACCACAGAGCAAGTAAGGGACCTACAGGAAATCCCTACAGAAATCCCTGGCTACGGAACAAAGCTGACATAAAGAAGATCTAGTGCTAGTGAATGTCTTGTACAAATATCTTATTATAGGTAGGAGGGATACTCACAAGCAAAGATTCACTTCCTCAGTTAAAATATCCCTAAGGCTGTGAAGTTTCAAGCTATTAGAAATCAATAGTTTGTCCTTATGTGTTCATACAAATACAGGATTTGAAAAGACATCCTGCAGATTTTGTTCAGAAGAAAATTCAGATACCTGCATGGAATTATGGATTTAAAAGTTTTTGAAAACTTTGTATTATCTTTCCTGGGCACTGAATTTTCCTACTGCTTTATTTTTCCACTTTTATTTCTAGAAAAGAACTTAGAGATTTCATCTACCTGTACTTAGAAGACTACCTTATTGCACATAGAAGCCAAGTATTTCCCCAAAATGACTTGGAAGTCTGCAATTCTTATACCATTATATATACTGTTTGCAGTACTTTTATTTTGGATAAATGCATTACATCCAGTAAGCTATCTTTATTATCTCAGAACACAATTGCTTGCTCTTTATGGTTCAACTCATATATCCTGTCAGTTTTCTCTACAAAGATCATTATGACATGCAAAGATGCTTTTGGTATGGAATTTGACTTTTTCTGTATACATGGTTGTCTACTAATATTTACTCAAAATCAATATAAGAAAATATGTCATTATCACTTTTATATGTCCAGATAATTTTAAATTCAAGTAAGAATTCAGCTTTTGTTCCATCTATTTTTTTCTTCTGATAATAGTAAACTAAAGAAAGCAACCAGTAGAATTATATGAATTTGTATCCTCTGGATACATTCAAGGACCTTCACATCCTTCTTAAATTGTGGGGCCCAGAACTGCACACAGTACTCAAGGTGAGGCCACATCAATGCTGAATACAGTCAGATAATCCCCTCTTTTGACTGGCTGGCTATGCTGTGCTTGATGCCCCCCAGGATATGGTTTGCCCTCTGGGCTGCCAACACACACTGCTGACTTGTATGGAGCCTGCTGGCAACCAGCACCCGCAGATCCCTTTCTGCAGGGCTGCTCTCCAAAATTACTCTATGCCAGGTGCAGAATCTGGCATTTGGACTTCTTAAATTTAATCCCATTAATCAGTGCCCAATGCTCTAATCTATCTAGATCCCTCTGCAAGGCCTCCTGTCCTTCAGGAGGGTCAACAACACGTCCCAGTTTGGTATAATCAGCAAACTTGCTAATGGTGTGTTCTACTTTGGTATCCAGATCATTGATAGACATATTGAACAGAACTAGCCCTAGAATTGAACACAGAGGAACACTTCTGGTGGCTGTTGGTGACATCATACTCCTACAGAGTAGCTAGGAGTCATTAAGATGAAGTAAGACAAAAAATGAACAAATTACTTGATTTTCTGACTTAAGATCCTAGTTCTAAACTGCAGGGAAGAACAGGGGTTTTTTAAGAAAATAAAATAAATAATATTACCTGGCATTCCCAAAACACTTTGAGGTAGATAAAAAGAAAGCAGATTTTATAATCTTTTTAAGCAATATATAATTTATTTCAACAAGGAAAAGTACGCAGTCATGCACCTGTTGAAGAGAAACCCCATGCAATGACATATGCTAACAGCCACATCTGGAAAACAGCTTGGTAGAAAAGGACCTGGAGTCTTGGTGGGTGCTAAGTTGATTATGAGCCAGTAATGTGCTTTTGCTGCAAAGAAGGCTCCCAGGTTGCATTAAGCAAAGCATGGCCAGCAGGTTGAGGAAAGTGATCCTTCCACTCTGCTCACCAATGGTGAGGTCACACCTAGAGTGTTTTGTCCAGTTCTAGGCTCCCCAGTACAAGAAAGATACCAACGAACTGGAGAGAGTCCAATTAAGGTCTACAAAGATGGTGAAGGGACTGGTCTCTCTCTCTTCTATGAGAAAAGTCTGAGAGAGCTGGGACTGTTTAGCCTAAAGAAGAGAAGCCTCAAGGGAGATCTTATCAATGTGTTTGAATATCTGAACAGTGGCTGCAAAGAAGATGAAGCCAGACCCTTTTCAGTGGTGCCTAGTGACAGGACCAGAGGCAATGGGCACTAATTGAAACACAGGAGGCTCCCTCTGAACATCAGCAAACACTTTTTTAATGTGAGGTTGGTTGAGCACTGGCACGGGCTACCCAGAGCATTTGTGGAGTCTTTCATACTTGGAGATATTCAGAAGCTGACAGGACATGGTGCTGGATAACTGGCTTTAAGTGGTCTTGTTTGAGAAGAGGAGTTGGACCCTCCAGAGGCCCCTTCCCACATTCTGCGATTCTGTTCTACTGTATTAGGTAGGAGTTAGACTCAAGAATTATGCTATGTCTGAATACATGGAAAAAAACTATGGTCTTGATCAAGCTGAAGATCAAGATGCAACAACACACACAGTAAAAACTTTGTAACACTTAAAGCATTGCCCATTTCAAGATTTACCCAGATAGCATAGTGTACTCAGTCCCTTTAATCTTCAGCACTGCAGTGGCAGCCAGAAACAAAGAAAGAAACACCCAAATTTTAAAGGGCAATGACACAGGACTGACAACCCAAAAGTACAGAAAACAAGTAAAGAAACCAGAGTTTTTGGAAAAAAACTTGCATCAAGGAAAACAAGCAAACAAACAAACAAACAAACATAAAAACCACCAAAAAACCCCTTAAAAATTAACTACCAAGTATGTAAGCATATTTTCCCATTTTTAGAAAATTAAATAAGTTTGAACCTTGTTTAACTACATCTGATAAACTATACAGGTGGTTCCTAGAGATCCTTAATGACTTACTGCTTTGACTAGTGTTGCAGTGGGTGTTTTGATGGCAAGGGAAGTTTCAAAGCTCTAAGTGATTTCAATCTCCCTGTTTGACTGCCAGGCTGTTTTTCCCTAAGGAGGCACACACCAGAGCAATAAGACCTTCTCTGAAAGTGAGGAAAGATTTTGTTTTTCATCCACTGACACTTTTTGACAGGAGGTAAGGGAGACATACAAAGAGTGCAAGGCAGTTTTAAGGTGAGGTTAAATGTTATAGCTGTTGTAATCTAACAGTTTACTGCAGGAAAAAAGAGGAAACCCCTTCCTCTAACAGTCTCAGTCTGCCTGATCTTTTGCTGATAAGATGCAAGTCTCTTGCAGGATCGACTTTTTTTTTTTTTTTTTTTTTTTGTCTGTTCACTTTGGCAATGTTTGTTTTCTTCGTGACATCACAAGCAGAGGACAGGAAAAATAGCTCATTAATTCCTATTTCTGCTATCCTGTATATGAACAAACAGCTAGAGAAAACATACTGGTCCCTATTTTTCTTCAAAATAAAGTAGATTTGAAGAATTTTTAGAATATCAGCCTGATAAAGTAGAACCTCTTAAATCTGAGTTTCTCTCACTTTTGTCACACAGTACCAGAAAGGTTCAACCTAAAAAATGAAAGGTGAGAAAAAATGGTAAGAGGAAATACTGGAGAAAGGTGGTAAAGCTTAACCACAGACAGCTGTCAACTCCTACTTGACTGAGAGTGTGCTTTGATTCTATAGAGAACTCTTTTATCATTACGTACACAGTAATGTCTACACTTTTGAAAACACAAATTAAAAATTCTTCTTGGTTCCTTGGTTCATGTGAAAATATGCATGTTTTACAAGGTTTCTTAATGTTAATTGCTACCCAAAAATTAGTCAAATTAGAACTTTTTTTTTTTTTTTTTTTTTTTTTTTAGTAGAAGTCTGTGTAATGACAACATATCTTATAAGAGTATCCCAGGTAATACCCATACAGAATACAGATATTTCATACCCTCAAACTAATGAAAAATTAGTGCATCAAATTAGTAAGAAGCAGTCAAAGAATTCTTTAAAATTCTTTGAAACAGAATTTGTTAATCTGCCATAAATGCTGATGAAGCAGTTTTCAAAATTTGTTAGGCTTTGGACAGTTGAAAAGTCTTGCCAGTCTTCAGCAGCAGCTGGAAGAGGAAAATAGAAGCAGTTTTATGTCCAAACAAATAATCTGTCTTTCAAAGCCTTATTAATAGGCACAGTTTAAGATAGGAACTTCACGCTGATTGATGTGCAGCAGCAAACAGGGAGACTTAAACATACTGAGCCTGATTTGACTCTAATTTATTCTGTTGGCTTCAATGTAGTGTCTTCCAGTGGTGCAAGAAAGAAGTAAACTGGATATTGAATGACATTCAGAACAAGATCTATTACTATAATTTCTTCAGGAATGTTATTTATCTCTCTGTGAGACAGTAATTGTCATGACTGCATTAAGACAGAAAAGTAGTATTAAAGCTTCTCAAACAAAACAAATTGTTAATTGCACCTGAACAAACCTACTGCACTGAACTCTGTATTCATGGGCAAGTAGAAGAAATCAACCCTGAATGCTTCAGAATAACTTCTACCATCAGCAATATACAAAAGAAAGAAAAAACATAAGAACATATTAAGGGTATAACATTCTTACTTTTTGAGCCTCATTTACTTCCTATGGCATAGGAAGGAGGAAGAATAAAATCTATAACAAAAATTTTTGTTAGAATAATCCTTAAACCATATGCTTGTAGTCTTACAATGAGGGCTTTCTGGAAAGGCAAAGGGGTAGTTATTACAGGTTTTTAAATGTGTATTAATATAATAGAATCATAGAATCATACAACAGTATAGATTAGAAGGGACCTTAAAGATCATCCAGTTCCAACCCCCGTGACATGAACAGGGACAACTTCCACCAGACCAGGTTGCTCAAAGCCTCATTCAACCTGGTCTTAAACACTTTCAGGACACCCTCACAGTAAAGAATTTCTTCCTATCATTTGGGAGTGGGGATTAGCGTGTGAGGCACCAACGAAAAAAAAAAAAAAAGGAATATTTGGAAGCTTTTCAAAACAAAATGCTTTGGTTAAAATACATCAAACTAAGGTCAGTCATAGAATAAAGGAATTTGGATCCAGTTTTAGAAAACTATATTTAAAATATATATGATCTGAAAGATAATACCCTGAAGCCAATATTAATTCATTTAATTATGGACTTGTCAATATTTTTGTGAGCTATATACCTTTCAGCTGGAACATCAGCTACTTTGGACTGTAAACTTTTTCTGTTAGGAGGATATAACTAACCAGAATTGTGTTAATATTTGATTTGAATTCTGTTAAGAGATGGGAACAGAGGAGGAGAAGTGAATTTTGGTACTTATTTATTTATTTATTCTTTCCTCTTAAGAAAAAATGAACAAATATCCACTCAGTTGTTTAAATATCAGTGTCTACTAAAATTTCAGATATTCTACATAACTGAAATAAGACACTGGAAGACACAAGATTTATGTGAGGTCTTGGCTGTGTACCTGTAGCTAGCCAGAGTATCCCATGGTTTAAGAAGCTAGATCACAGTTTGAGAACATGCTGAAGCATTTCAATCAAATTAAGGGAGCTTTGCAAACGTGAACTAGCTTTGTATGTTCTTTCCACCACTACTTCTTTAAGTATGTTACAATAATCACATATGATTATCAGGGGAAATGAACTTTTCACTCTTTTTTGTAAAAGTATGTGCATGAAAACACAGATTTGCTGTATGTCATTAGTCCTACTTAAGCCTTAACAGAATTGCTACATAATTGAATGTGTTGTCTAGCTAATGGTCTGTGCAAAAGATACACTTGAAACAAAAGATACACTTCATAAATGCTGTGAATAGTGAGACTTGAGTCCTGAAAGCTAGCAAGACATATAAAGAGTAGAAATAAATAACACATCCTCATGTTAGAAGTATCCAGGTTTTGCCTGAAAACATTCATTCTTATTTTGCAAAGCCTATAGTTACCCAGGCCCCTAGACCCTTCTTTTTCTAAGCACTTTTTCCAGTAGTTACCCATTAGAATTCAAAGAACAGATAATTTCAGTCACAAAATAAGTTGTTGGGGTTTTTTGTTTGTTGTTTTTTTCCCCAAAAGTCCCTAAGAGATGTTATTTATATCCACAGTATAGAATTAGGATAGTTACCACAAACACATTCTCCAATATAAAACAAGAAGAAAGAAAAATATAACACAAATAAGAAGGTGCCTCTTTTGCACATAGTATCTGTATCTTCTGGAGGCTCACCCTGGGAGAAGAATAAACTCCAGCTTCAAACAGCTGTTAAATAAGTATAAAGGAAAACCAAGAGCACTGCAAAGAAAGGTCAAAACTGATCTTTTGATTTTATGATTTGTCTAGCACACAGCAGAACAGAAAGACATGGAACCTAAGAAGATATCAAGGAAGGGATAGTCAACAATTGAGCTTACTTATTCAAGCAAAGCAGAGTGTAGAAGATAAGTAGAATTGGCTAAGGACTGCTGAGGAAGATATGACAGGTCAGTCTGTTTACTACTGTAAATTACTGTGGAAAACTAACTTTTCTTTTTTCTTCCTTTTTTTTTTTTAGGAAATTGTTAACATGGGAAAGAAGAAATAACAACAATCTAACAATGGTACAGGAATAACAGTGGAAACAGGACAGGCAGAAGACTGTGAATCACAGAATCACAGAATGTTGGTGATTGGAAGGGACCTTGAAAAATCATCTAGTCCAACCCCCCTGCCAGAGCAGGATCACCTAGATAAGATTACACAGGAAGGCGTCCAGGTGGGTCTTGAATGTCTCCAGAGAAGGAGACTCCACAACCTTCCTGGGCAGCCTGTTCCAGTGCTCTGTCACCCCTACTGTAAAGAAGTTTCTTCTGAAGTTTAAGCGGAACCTCCTCTGTTCCAGCTCACACCCATTGCCCCTTGTCCTGTCATTGGGCATCACTGAGAGGAGCCTGGCTCCGTCCTCCTGACATTCGCCCTTAACATATTTATAAACATTAATGAGGTCACCCCTCAGTCTCCTCTCTTCCAAGATAAAGAGACCCAGCTCCCTCAGCCTTTCCTCATAAGGGAGATGGTCCACTCCCTTAATCATCTTGGTGGCTTTGTGCTGTACTGCCTCAAGCAGTTCCCTGTCCTTCTTGAACTGTGAGGCCCAGAACTGGACACAATATTCCAGATGTGGCCTCACCAGGGCAGAGTAGAGGGGGAATGCTTTAAAGAGGATGGATTTAACATCATATCAAACAATTTGCACCTGAGTTTTCTTCCTTCCCAGAACAGTTCATCTGTTTGTGCTATACACATTTTATAATACAGTTATTTATGCCGTAGATCTCTGTCAAGGGAAGGGGACATAGCTATTATTGTACAGCATGGTAGACAAAAAGAAAAATAAAAACGTGAAGGTAAAGATAGAACATAAAGATATTCATCTTCATTTATTTATTATTATTTAATATTACCCTCCCATTTAAATCTTTTTAAATGTTTTGTTTCATCTTACTTTGAAGAAAAGATAATAAAAAATATTACTTTGTTGCTATTGGTTACTCCCCAATGCCATATATCAGAAAGGATTATATTTAATTAGCTAGAGATTTAAGTAACCCAAAATTTCAAAAGAAACATACAATTGGACCCAAAGGAGACAAAATGACATCTGATTTGGAAAAGTTAGTTTTTTATATGAGCAACCTATAATAAGAAATGTCCATGTTACCATCTCGAGCTGTGACATTCATCAGTGATTGCGCAAAATGCTGAAATACCATGGGTATCCAGAAACATTTTAAGAGGGTTCTATATATTTAAACAAGAAGCTTGGAAGACTGTAAAAAAACCAGCTAGTGTCCATACCTCCTTTAAACAATAGCTTGCTAGTGGTAGGAGCTTCTACATAGAGTTTAAGGATAGCCTCTTTGCCTCATTCTTTCTGAAGGTCCATAGGAAAGGAAGTACTTTACCAAAGTTCATTGGAAATGGGACAAAATAAATCTCTCTTCTTTTTCCTCAGCCTTTCCAAAGCTATAGAGGAGAGGAATTTTCAGTTGTTGCATACAAGTGCAACATGTACTGCCATAATTTATTATTAATGCCTTCAAAATATATTCAATAAATAAAGGAAATTAAGCACACTAGAAAATGCTCTTATCTCAGACTTACTGATTTTAACCCTTATGGGCTTCTGAAATCTCCTTCTTCCCCCATCTTTTTTACCTATTACTATCATATTGCTTTCTTTCAGCTGTACCTCAAAAAATACGGCAAACATCTGTTAGTTGTGACTAAACATCCACTTCAGCATATCCACTGCGCTATCAAGTACACTATACACAAGCTCATACATCATTTACTCTTAGTAGCATGACAACAGCACAGCAAGTGCACTGGACAGGAAGCTACAGGTAAGAATTTTTATTTTTTTCAAGGCTTAACTCCTGCTTAGCCATGCCTCTGTCTTTTTGTGTTCAGGTCTCAGACCTTGTACTTAGATAGGGTACCAACTCAGGAACAAAACAAGGGCAGGACTGTAACTTGA
Organism: Antrostomus carolinensis; assembly: GCF_000700745.2. Taxonomy (NCBI): domain Eukaryota; kingdom Metazoa; phylum Chordata; class Aves; order Caprimulgiformes; family Caprimulgidae; genus Antrostomus; species Antrostomus carolinensis. The sequence goes on from NW_010286626.1 coordinate 24,631, forward strand.
ATGTGGCAAAGCTTTTTCCACATCTGCAGCAAATCCCATGCTTGGAATAGTTCAAATATGTCTGGCTGCTTCTGCAATGTAGACATCTTTCATTTTTAGGTCAGCCTGCCTCATGAGCTGCACTGAGAGACATGCAGTAAGCATTTCAGATGAGGAGACAGATGCTGTAACTCCTATTTAAACACTAAAGTTTAAAAGGCAAGAAATTCTCCTTTACAGATTTTGTTTTTAAAACCCCTGTTGTGATGTATAATCCTTATGCTTTACTAAGAAGCTCCTAGAGTCTGGCAATACAGATGCAATACCAGGCTTCTGTTACATATCTATCATCAGAGATTTTCAGAAATAAATATCCTAACTCCTGATCTGAAAAAGTGGAAAATCATAGCAAACAAGAAAATATGTCACTCCACAATTAATTTGCAGTACTTTAAGGGGAGTTCTGCCAATACCCAGGTTTGGAAAATATTTTGTGAAATAAATACACACTTATAACAAATTTAAAATGAGAGGTATGATATTGCTCTTCATTATTCATTGTTTCAGAAAAACAAAATTCTTTGGACAGTCAGCATCAACTTGTGGCAATGTTATATGCAGCACAGTGGATTTTTGCTTTTTTTGTTTAAAGGTTAGGGTTTGTTTTTTGCTTGGAAGGATTGCTGAAAAAGCACTTGGCAGGAGGTCCAACATACCTACAGTAAGTAGATGAGAATATTTTACCTGCAAACATGCTGCAATAAAGTACCATCATTCAATCAATATAGATTACTTAGTTAACATTTTTTCTAATGTATCTGCATTACTAGCTCATTAGATCATCACCTGAAAGTGTGGGTAATGAATTGAGAGAGTAACTACATACCTTCAGGAAGAACCTGCCCGATAACAATAATCCATTAGTAAAATTGGCAGTATCCTCTGATCTATTGCCCGCAAAGCTATGACTTGATAGAGAGTTTCATTCCCTCTGCTCAGCACTCCAGAAGAAAATCAGTGCAATTTAAATATTTCTCAGGATGTGACAGCTCTCTAGATCCCTGGTTGCATTCTGTTCCCAGGGGTTGACAATCTGGTGTTCCAGTGTGTGTAGAGCAGTGAAGATGAATTGAAAAAGCTTGAGATAAATTAGGGATGGTTAAGTTAAAATTGTCTCTGCTTCCGAGTCTCTCATCTGCAGTCTGCAAGCTTATTTTGCTGTGAAAAAGCTAGATGGCAGGCTGCCTCAGTGAGTTCTTCTTAAGCGACAGGGAGCATTTTCAATGAAGAAAAATTTTCCCATTATCTAAGCTAGTGTGACTGCAGCTAAATCTAGTCTTAAAAGTATCTACTAGCATTAAATTTATTCTCACTGTTGCTTTCTTTCAAGCCACAGGTTAAAAAAAAAAATATAGAGACAAAGATAAAACATAGCACCACCCTAGATTTTTCTATCAGAAAGAAATACTCAAACTTTTTAGCTGATAAATGGCAGCGTGTTTCATGATACATACGTGACCAACAATCTAAGTAGGGGAAATTTTCCAGACTTTATCTGCTTATACTCTAATTATTCTTCTACTACCTACTCTTTCTGTTTTGCTTTTAATGGTTATAATTTATTTGCAATTATCTTAATTTTGAATATTTCAGGGGAGAAAATAATTGTATTGTCCCATTATTGACAAAAAAATAAGTGACAGCTAAAATCCTGAAAAATTAATGTATTTAGCATTAGTAGATAACCATCCAAAAAAGATGTGACTAATATTTTGCCATGCCACTAAAATATTTTGTTAAAAAAACCAAACAAACTTCGTAACAGGTTGTTGATCTTTAATTATGAGCCACTTCCCTAATTGCACTAATTTACAAGGAAGATAGAACTGAAGTTTTCTAGATATCAATTTATTGCCAAAGCTGTTTGATAAGGTCAGTAATTTCAAGCTGTTACATAAAAAGTTGTTGTATAGATAGCTCAAGCACAGGAGGTTATCATCACATATAGTAGATGAAGTTTAATATCCTCTCAAACATGATTTTTTTTTTTTTTTCATTTTTAAAATAATTAGAATAATTTCAAAGAGCCAGTGTCAGTCATGCACCCTAGTAAGCAGGCGCTTTTGTAAATCCTTTCTTTAGTTTCAACTGATCTAGCATTCTGAAGTCCTAGGTATCTACCATCAATAATTTTCTCAGATTTGAATTCTCAATATCATGGAAATTCAGATCCCTACCCTAAACTGTAAACAGAGAAGCAGCTGAATACATGGGAATATAGCCTTAGTTCTAGAGCTTTCTGAGAATTATAAATAAGCATACCACTAGGAAATAGATGTAGACTCTGCTTTCATTAAACAGATGTGAAGAGACTCTATAAATCTTTGGAGTATGACTCCTGAGGTCTGTTTAGTTTCTCTTCTCCCTGAGGTAAAACATGCACTCACATTAACAGAATTCTACCAGGTGAAGTGAAAAGGCATGATCAATGTTAACTGATTTCCTTGGGGGTTATGTCACTAAAGCCACCATCCTCAGAGATCCTCCATATTCAATGCTGATGCCATTACATTCAACTTAAATCTTTTAAACAGAAGCTTCTTTGGCCTTTGTCCTAAAAACCACCCCTTGGAGCTTTGCAAGCACTTGATGAGACCCAGCTGTATAGTAAAAACAATGTAAATGTTGCCCAAAATAGCATATATTTCTAGAGGGATTAAAAATTTATTAGCTTCCCATGCTGTCTCTCTCTAGGTTTAGTTCTGGTGTTGTGATATTCATGCTTCTTAATTCTAGGTGGGACTGGTTATGCTGCAGTCCCACCATTAATAGTTGCACATTCTCCATGTAAACAGATCATGATATAACAATTAAAAACAAACACAAAAACCCAAACAAATAAAATATAAAAGAACTCTCAACTTGGAGAGAATTTCTGATGCAGTTTTGCAAATCAGAAAGAAAACAAGGGTAAGTACAGGAATTTTGATTGGCTGAATTTAACCTTCATTAGTAACCAATTCAGTTACATCTTGTAAGGCATATAAACCATATTTTATCCTACAAAACTATTTTTGTAATGAGTGTGTTGCTTAGGAGAGGTTCATGATAAGTGAAAGAAAATTGTTTAGCTTCACTTGATATTTTTCTGTCAACCTTTTCCATTTGTGTCAACATTCTTCATTTGTTTTCATTTTAAGGTTTTGCTAACAGGTTGAGGAAGGTGATCCATCCTCTCTACTCACCACTGGTAAGGCTACACCTGGAGTGTTTTGTCCAATTCTGGGCTGCTCAGTACAAGAGAGTCACCAGCAAACTGGAGAGAGTCCAATGAAGAAAATAAAGGGACTGGAACATTTCTCCTATGAAGCAAAGCAAAGAGTGTAGGGACTTTTTATCTTAGAGAAGACAAGGCTCAGGGGGATCTTATCAATGCGTATAAATAGATAAAAAGAAGATGGAGCCAGGCTCTTTCCAGTGTTGTCCAGTGACAGGATCAGAGACAATGAACTGAAACACAGGAGGTTCCCTCTCAACTTCTTTTTTTACTGTGAGGTTGGCTGAGCACTGGCACAGGCTGCCCAGAGCATTTGTGGATTCTCCATCTTGGAGATATTCAGAAGCTGACAGGATGTGGTGCTGGCTAATTGGCTCTAGATCTGTAAAATGTAACTATTCACTTAGAGGTCCTGGCATGATACACTATGTATTTTTACCAGAGTTTTTATTTCTGTGATATCTAGATATGTTCCATTAAATATGCAGTTGGAGTGCATTATGTGCAGTCCTATGGCAAGTCTTTTTTTGTGTCTTGTTTTGTGTTGGTTTTTTTCAGCCTAAAGGAAACCAGATCATGCTCCCTGACACCACTGCATGAAGAAACACAGAAAACGGAAACACATAGGATAATCCAAAATAGTAATGAACATGCCACTGTACTGAACATGACAAAGACAAAAATGAGACTCAAAGGAAGAGTTATACAACACATTTTATTTGTTGGTAATAAAATAACCCAAAACCACAACTTGATTTTGTCTTGAAAGGAATTAAATACCTATATTATAAAATAAATAGAAACTTACTGATTAAGAGATCTTATTTCAGTGTAATTATAGGTGTCTTAAAATATTCAACAAGAAATCTCCTAACAGTTTGCATGTGAGACACAATACATTTTTTTGTTCTGGCTTCCATTATCCTCTTTCTTCCACAAGCTAATTTGTGAGGAGAAACATGCGCTTCTAAAATTTGAGCAAACAACAATGAAAGATCTTTCAAATTTCCTGCTTTCAACCTTTTAGCTACATATTTGTTTCTTTCAGGTCTCATTTGCATTATAGTGAATAGGGTCTTACTTTGAACTCATAATGTTGCCTTTAATCTCAAAAGCTCAAGGCAAGTTTAATGTGCATCTCTTGAAACTCATGAAGCTTGTGGTACACAGCCTGAAATCTCAGCAGCTGTATGTGAACTGGGAGCAACTGATTTGGATACTGGAGGAAAATAAAACAAAACAAAAACCCTGTTACATAATTCCAGCCAAGTGGTCTAGGGCTTTTAGACATTACTACAATTCAAATAAATATTTAACTAGAGAAATAATATCTTAAGGAAAAAGAAACATGGAATATAAACACTATGAATGCTGTGGGAGTATACTGCAGAATTCAGAGCATGCTTATGCATGTCCACTCTTTTTGGTTTGTTCAGAAAGTTTGTGCTTAGTTGTGAGGTAGTCGAGTGGTTTTGCCATGATAAAACCTGATAAACCTGCCCTGAACATCCTGCTTTAAAATAATTAATTCAATAATAATAATAATAATAATAATAATAATAATAATAATAATAATGAAAATTATAACAGGCTGATCTTTGTTTTATTGAAATTGAAAAATTGTCCTTAATCTTAAGATTACTTTACAAATAAGATATCAGGGGGCAAAATTCACGTCTTGTTTCCAGTTCTCCCATTAAAACAGAAGAATGAAAAAAGGATGATACATTACACATAAAAAAGACTCTTTCAGACTTTTATTCAAAACTTCAAGGTATTACTCTTCATGTTTCATGTTATGTATAGAATACAGAGAGATATGAATTTCAAAAACTAAGAAAAATTAAAGTGTATCTTGATAAAACATCTCTTATTGTGAATTTATAGTATTTTTTTTCTAGAAAATAACAATCCCGGGACATGAGAAACTATCTCCCTCTAATGAAATGGTGGTCAGGTGACCAGATATTCTTGGATGCTTAGATGTAACTACTGTTGGGAACTGTCTAATAATTTTCACACAGTCAAGAATTCAGGGGTATGAAAACCAATTTCTTCTGTAAATATGTCTCCTATTATACATGTTTTTCAATAGATTACTTTATAAAAAGAGTGGGAAGCTGTATGGTGGTGGCTGTATTTCAAAAGAAATCTGGCCAAATAAAATAATGTCTAGCATGTCTAATATTGAACACAGTTTCCCATCTTCCATGTGCCTGGATTTGTTTTTGAAACATGTTTCAGAGACCTGCATTTCAAAGGTAAAGTGTCAGCATGCATTCACACAGAACACATGGGAATTCTCAATAGACCTATAATTTAAGAAATATTAAAAAAAAAAAAAAAGAAAACAAAAAAAAGCAAAAAAACCCTTTATTTCAGTTTCCTTGTCTTTGTCTTCATTAGAAAAAACAACTTCATAGAGTCACGAAAGCAAAGTCTTCCTATGTACTTGTCATGTCAAAAGAAATTGTCATTCATTACAGTAATGAATGTGAAGGTGTATTAGTGAATCCTATTTAATGCACTAATGCGTTCTCATATTGGAGATCTCTTTGGGCATAGCCAACTGCGTTGCACAAAGGTACAACTATGTACATATATGATTGTACAGCTGAGAATATTGCTTCAGTATTCCACACAAGAATTTCAGTTCAAAGGAATAGACAAAAAAACCCTCAAACAAGTAAAACCACTGCAATTGACTACATATCAATGACTCACACAAAACAAGATTAATGTTACAAGGAGATCAGTTTAGGCTTCAAAAAAGGTCAAACTCCCTATCATGCAAAATGAGGGTTTCAATCTGAAATAAAATAAAATTATATTCCTAAAATCATCTCTGTATAGGAATAGCATCCAGTTTAAACTCAGCCTTTTACTCCTAAACTGTGCTTTTCTTTATACTATTGAATACATTCATTGATAAGGTCAAAAAAACCAAAACAAACACAAACACAGTGATATTCCTTAAAATGAATTTGTGTGTCCCAAGACGTTAATGGAAAAAGGGAATTGCAGTGGATGTTATCCAACAGGATCTACATGCAGTAGGGAGCATAGAATTTTTCTTTAGTAGAAATTTTAAATATAATCTGATTGCTTTTTTTTTTCCCCCTAAGAATTATAGTACACAGACTAAGTCTCTGAAAAACTGAGCAGACCTAAAGTAAATCTTAGTGATACATCTGTTATTGTGAATTCATAACAAAGTCCTTTTTGTGGTGACAGGCTATGTCTTTTAAATTAATGAGATGGTTAAGTCCTTTGATGTATCACTAAGTACATCGGATTTAAAACAGTAATAATTTAGGCAGTCCATATTCATGCAGGAAATCAAACTAGATAATTAAAGTTATACTTTGTGGATTTTAGAAAATAACCAACTAATTACTTAATGTTCAACCTGCTTCTGAAACTGACACATCTCTGATTAAAATAGTTGCTAAGACTTCCTTTACTTATCCTGACAGCTAATGACATGACATGACTGCTGCTGCATCTCTATACCTCTCATATTGATATATTAATTTGGATAAAGAGCAGACCATTCACCATTGTAATACTATCAGAAAGTCACCCAAATGTCTAAGTCACCTGTGTTTTAATTATTTCTTATTATAGAAAGTCACCATCCGAAAAAGACATCACTTCACTTTAGAAAACTCAGACTTAAAAATCTTCTGTAGATTCAATTGCAGCTTTAACATGCTGTTTATATTTTTGTGGGCACACATACACTCTCTAAAGAATTGAGTGACTGCATCTAAGATAAATTACAATACATATGGCCTACTGCCATATAAAAAGAGTTTATTGAGGAGAAACTCCCTCCCTCTTTAGGAGGTAAAATGAAAAATAATTCCTACCTAATTACTAATTTTAAACCTCCATTGTGCTTTATCTCAAAAAAAAAAAAAAAAAAAAAAAAAAAGTTTTGAAAGCTGTCAGTCTGACTATATATGTTTTTGCCCCAACAACCACATTTTTAAGTACCAAATTTGTCTTTAGTGGAATTCTTTTTAAAGAATGTGGGAGATCATGACAGAAGGAGAAAAACAACATAATGCACATCACTCCAATAGAACATGCATGTGTACTAATTTAAATGCAGCATAGAACAAAGCTTATTTTACTCTCCCGGTGCTGTTTCTACTATGAAATAAATTAATACAGCAGTTTCATTCTCACTGGTGAAAACAAAATTGGTTCTTTCACAAATAAATTGCCTATGTGTTTAAAAAGGAACTAATTCTTCACACACAGATTCTGTTTGTGCTCTGCAGATTTTTAGAAAGGCTTCCTCACAATCACTACCATGCAGGTCTTCTCTCTCACTGCTCCTCTCACCAAACAAAAATTATAGGTTTATTGATGAGTTATTTTAATATTATGCTCTTGACACTTCTTTCAGAACCTTTTCTTTTTAATCAAACTGATTTAAAGCAAATTATAAGCATTGTGACAGCAACTTCCGTTTAGGTGTGTACTAAAGGGAAGCATTTTTATCAACATCTTGTCACAGATCAGTTTTAGTAACCATTGGAGCAGCTGTATGGGGAAGATTGATTCAGCTTCAAACTAAAAAAGTGGGAGGAGGAACATGAGGAAAAGTCTTATACAAGTTCAACAGAACACCAGTGTTGCCTTCACAATAGTCAGAAATTTTTTTCCCTGTAATTCCTCCTGGTACAAATGTTTGTCTACATCCCCATTTTGTAGAGATCAATGAAATTACATCCCACAGCCGTCCAGTTCAACTGGATATGATGGCAAACTGGCAAATGAGGCAGAGCTTCCTCACTGATCCTTCTTGAGAAGCTGATCCCATCTGCAAGCCATTTGCTGAAACTGGAAATGAAAATGCCTCTTCACACTTCTTGAGGACCATAGGCTCCCTGTACTCCATGATACTCACAGCTATGCAGAGACTGGGAAAGTCTCATCATCAAGAGTATGTCACTGCTACACACCTTCCGTGCCCAACAAGCTACATGACTTCATGCTGCTTGGAAAGTGAGGGCAAAGGGAGAGAAACATTTCTGTAACCAAATTGATCTCATCTAATAGCTTTGCTTTCTAACAGCAAGGCATTCCAACCTATGCTTGCTGTTGTCTGTGGGGCTATTGATGAGAACTGGGCAAAGGTCTTTCCCGCTATCTATATTCACTTTCAAGGACCTTTTACAAGATCCAGGGTGTGGATCTTGAAGCAGTGACAGAGACTACGGTCTCTTCCAAACGTGGCATTCTCAGACCCCAGCACGAAAAGGTCCAGACAAGCGATAGGATTAATAGTGTGCTCCCACTCGGAGGGCTTTTCATATTCTCCAAAGTACATCTACCCTGAGGTCTAACTGTTGCCTGGTCTTCAGAACAACAGCTCTCACCTTTCTGAACCATTTGCAACCCTTGCACCCATCAGCAATGCAGGAAGAAAAACTGAATAAAGATTCAGTGAAAGTCATGAGTTCTCCCTTCAGTGCATATCTTCTTTGTCCTGCAGGTAGCTGCTTTATTTGCCAGCAGACAAATGGCTAGCACAGCTAAATCTCTCTACTCATTTTACATTTATTTTCTCTTCCTTCCTTTCTTTCAGGCACCTTCCTTTTCCCTGCTTATTCCTTGAGTTGCCATGTGGATTATTTTTCGACTAATTTTGAAGGCCTCTGCAGAGTGCATGGATGAAAGCAACTAACATTAAGCAACCTTACCTGCAGAAGTTTGACCATTCCCTTTTAAATAATATTAATTAAAAAAAATCCTACTTTTTCAACTCTGAAGTACCTTGTTATCAGTATTAATAAAAAATAATAATAAAAAAGCAGCAAGTTTTTAATTCAAAAAATACTATAATATTATAATATATATCATAATATATAGAA
>NW_010286627.1:0-1044 GCF_000700745.2 Antrostomus carolinensis
CCCTCTGGATCCCATCCCGTCCCTCCAGCGTTGCCATCCCGACCCAACCATCCAGCTTGGTGTCGTTGGCAAACTTGCTGAGGATACCCTTGATCTGACCATCTATGTCCCAACAAAGATGTTAAACAGCACCGGTCCCAGTACAGACCCCTGAGGGGTGATACTTGTCACTGGTCTCCACTTGGACATTGAACTGTTGACCCCAACTCTTGAGTGTGATCATCCAGCCAATTCCCTATCCACTGAGTGGTCCATCCATCTAGTCCATACCTCTCCAACTTAGAGACAAGGGTGTTGTGTGGGACAGTGTCACACGCCCTGCACATGTCCAGGTAGTCTCAGGGATGTGCTGACCATCCTGTAGACAGGTACTACTGAGTTGAGTACGGAGCTATTGCAGGAAACAACTCTGGAAAGCTGGTTCATCTTCTCAAATTTCCTGATCTGCAAAGAGCAGAGTGGCCAAGTGGCTGCCAGGCCAGGGGACCAGTGGTGCCAACAGTCGCTGGCTGCTGCCAACTCTTGGCTCTGGATCGTGAACGGCTGTAGGTGTGGAAGCTCCTGTTCCACCTCCTGGGGCTCCTACAAGCCCCAGCAGCTCACAGTCCCTGCTGTGAAGATCTTTTAGAGCTAAAGGTGAAGTATTTCAAGTGAGGGACGGGTGAGGGGGACAGTGACATCATCTAAATGTTTTCAAGGCACAGGTACCAGGTTTTAGTTTATTTTACGTAGCTGCTGCTACAATTATTCATTTTCTTCTCTCTGCTCCTCACTTGTTATTTTTCTCTGCTGTAAGCATCTCTTCTCCATTTTTTCCCTCATGAGGAGGGGAGCACTATGGAAAACGATATCTAAGCACTACCAAGTCCAGTGACCTGACAGACACCTTGAAAGGACCTGCTCAGGCTCGAGGAATGGGCCAGCAGGAACCCCCTGAATTTCTGCGAGGACAGATGTTAAGTCCCACACCTGAGAAGAAGAACCTCTTGCAACTGGACTGGCTGGGGACTGGCTGGGGACTGGTTGGGGACTGGCTGGGGGCTG
>NW_010286627.1:1240-3691 GCF_000700745.2 Antrostomus carolinensis
ACTCGGTGGAAAAGAACTTGGGGGTCCTGGGAGGCAGCGAGGTGAGGACAGGCTGGTCCTTCACCTCGGCAGAAGAGCCAACAGCATCCTGGGCAGCGTGAACAGGAGCCAAGGCAAAGACAGAGCAATGAGGTTTATCCCTCATGTGAGACCACACCTACAACACTGCACCCAGCTCTGGGACCCTCAGGACAAGAAATACACCAAAAAACGGAAGGGAGTTCAGCAAAGAGCCACCAAGGTCCAGGGCTGGAGCTCTGGCTCTGCCTGGAGAGGCTGAGGGAGCTGGGCTGGTTCAGCCTGCAGAAGGAACAGCTTTTGGGGTGACCTAGCAGCACCTTGTGGTACCTCCAGGGAGGTTACCAAGAAGATAAAACCAGAGTTTTCACAGTGGTACATGGTGGGAAGACAAGAGGCCATGGTGGGGGAACAAGAAGCAATAGGCAAAATGGAAATGAGAGGTTCTGACTGGGGAAAAGGAGAATTTATACTGGGGACAGTCAAGCAGCAGAACAGGCTGCCCAGAAAGGGTGTGCAGGCTCCATCCTTGGAGGTTTTCAAGGCCAGACTGGAAAAAACCCCGAGATACATGACCTGGTCTCATAGCTGACCCTGCTTTGAAATGGAAGTTGGACTAGAGACCTCCTCCATCCAACCTGAATTATCCTTTGGTCCTACCACAGAAGAAGAGTGGCTTCACTCCAGTTCTGGTTCCCGAGCTGACTGTCCCTACATCCCCGCTCCTTGGGATGGCGGGAATAACATCTGTTCCCTGGAAACCCAACGTCTCCTATTTATTGCTCCTCAGCAAGAACATCACCACTCAGGAGAGATCACTGATGGGAGAGGTGGGAGGGAAGCAAATTCTTGGCAGGCTCTTTCCTCACTACCTGCAGCTCATCACCCTGACGCAGCTCCTCTGCTCGCTCTCTCTGCGTGGTTGCCATCCAAGTCCTGCACAAACAACTACACCCGTTTACTCATCAGCCTCTCCTCCTCCCCGTGCAGCCTGCTCACTGCTGGTACCTCTGCATCTCCAGCTCTCCTCCTCCCCGTGCAGCCTGCTCACTGCTGGTACCTCTGCATCTCCAGCTCTCCTCCTCCCCGTGCAGCCTGCTCACTGCTGGTACCTCTGCATCTCCAGCTCTCCTCCTCCCCATGCAGCCTGCTCACTGCTGGTCCCTCTGCATCTCCAGCTCTCCTCCTCCCCGTGCAGCCTGCTCACTGCTGGTACCTCTGCATCTCCAGCTCTCCTCCAGCCCTGCAGCTCAAAGGCACATGGAGCCCAGCGCTGCCTGCAGTCGCTGCCTGGGGGTGCTGGGTCTGGCTGAGATGGAGCTGATTTTCCCTCAGAGCACTGTGGTTTGTGAAGGTGTTGGTGACACACCAGTGGTTTGGGGTTACTGCTGAGCAGTGCTCCACAGCACCAAGGCTGGCTCTCCAACATCTCCCATACCTCAATAGGCTGGGGGTGGGGAAGGTCTTGGGAGGGGACACAGCCAGGACAGCTGAGCCAAACTGACCAGAGGGATATTCCAGACCACACAACATCTGCTCAGAAATAAAAGCAAGGAGAACGGAGGGGGAAGGGTGTGTGAAGGGGCATTCATTATTTATGTTTGTCCTCTGGAGCAACCGCTATGTGTACTGAACCCTGCTAACCTGGGAAGTGGCCAGATATCACCTGCTGATGGGAACTAGAGAATAAACATTTTGTGCTTCTGCTTCCAAGCGCGCGGCTTTGCTTTGTTTCTATTAAACTGCCTTTGTCTCGACCTACAAGTTCATTTTTTTTCCATCTTATTTTCTCCCCTTTCCATCCTGCTGAGAAGGAGGGTGACAGAGAGGCTTGGTGGGCACCTGGTCTTCAGCCAAGGTCAACACACCACACTGGGAAAGCACCTAAGAGCAGAGCAAGCACCCAGCGCTGCTTCGCTCCTCCCAAACAATCCATCAGCTTCCAGCAATCTGCTGGTCAGGAGCTGGCTGAGTCAGCCTGTGTCTGTGCCTGCGCTGCTAGATGGGATGTGAGGAAGAATTTCTTTGCTGAAAGGGTTCTGAGGCATTGGAAGGGGTTGCCCAGGGCAGTGGTGGAGTCCCCATCCCTGGAGGGATTGAAGAGTCGTGTAGACATAGTGCTGAGGGACATGGGTTAGTCATAGGGGACTGGTCAGTGTTGGGTTCATGGTTGGACTCCATGATCTCAAAGGGCTTTTCCAATCCAGGCAGTTATGGGATTGTTTTTTTTAATCCTTGCAGGACTTTTTCTTCCCAACACTTGTTCATGAGCTTTGAACTGGTGCAAATTTGGTGACAAAACAAGGGGAAATAGGTTTAAGCTGAAAGAGGGGAGGTTTAGATGAGATATTAGGAAGTTCTTCACTGTGAGGGTGGTGAGACAGTGTCCCAGGTTGGCCAGAGAAGCTGTGGCTGCTCCTCCCTGGAAGTGTT
>NW_010286627.1:3758-10683 GCF_000700745.2 Antrostomus carolinensis
GATGATCTTTAAGGTCCCTTCCAACCCAAACCATTCTATGATCCTATGAAATTTCTTGCACTCACAATACCCTGCAGCAGCGAGCGCCGCGGCTCTCCAGCACCGTGTCTGGAATTTCCTTTTCCTCCTTCCAAAACTCCACCTTTCAGTTTCACTTGATGCTCATCTGCTCTGTAAATACCTTTAACAAGTTTTTCTTCGAATTCTGCTGCTGTGTTATTATGTTCTCTTATTCAAACCTTTCACCACCCGTTCCTACTGTGACAGCAAAGTTTGTAAAACAGAGTCTTCACGATGGAAACTCCTGGCTGATGTTTAAATGTGACCACACGGGCAAAATGGAACCTCTCCCTGGACACAGAGAAGCGTCTGTTTGTAGTGAAGCACGAGACTAATCACTGCTGAGTTTAATTCACTGTCTGCACAGGACAGAGTTCTGCTCAGGGACTCCCTGAAGTGGAACAAAGACAACCCGTAATTCCCTGGGAGCAGGTTGGGAACCTGATGCCTCGATTAAGTGTTGAGTTTATGAATTGAGCTCAACACCTGCTGAGCTGGACCCTGCACAGAGCCCCGCAGCCGTGAGGAGCAACAGCCACACAGAAACCCCCCGGTGAAAGCAGCGCCAAGGACAAGGGTCCTCCTAAAAGGTGAGGGACCAGCTACAAGACCAGTGAGACCATCCTGGCAGTTTTTAAGTTGAAATGGAGAAAGAACCTGCTTGAGTGTATCTGAAATGCTGGAGCCAATGGCTCTCTTAGCCAACTCCACTCCTACTGACTGAGACACTTAATGACTTGTGTAAATATGTTCATTTGTCACCTTTAGCTCAACACTCGCCTGTTGCTAAATCACAGAACCCCAGAACTGCCTGGGTTGGAAAAGCCCTTTAAGCTCATGGAGTCCAACCATGAACCCAACACTGACCAGTCCCCTATGACTAACCCATGTCCCTCAGCACTGTGTCTACAAGACTCTTCAATCCCTCCAGGGATGGGGACTCCACCACTGCCCTGGGCAACCCCTTCCAATGCCTCAGAACCCTTTCAGCAAAGAAATTCTTCCTCACATCCCATCTCAACTGCCCTGGCCACAACTTCAGCCCATTTCCTCTTGTCCTGTCCCTTGCTCCTTGGTTGAACAGACCCACCCCCACCTCTCTCCACCCTCCTCCAAGGGACTTGCACAGAGCCACAAGGTCTCCCCTCAGCCTCCTTTTCTCCAGGCTCAACACCCCCAGTTCCCTCAGCCACAAGGGAACTCAGCACACTTGTGCTCCAGACCCTTCCCCAGCTCCGTTCCCTTCTCTGGACACGCTCCAGCACCTCCATGTCCTTCTTGGACTCAGGGGCCCAACACTGAACTACAAAGAGAGCATTTGTCTCTTGCAAACGGCACAACCCTTTGTTTTCTGCCTGTGACCTCCTTCTATGCCTGGTCCATCTTCCATGTGCATAACTGGAAGATTAAGTTTTATTGACAAATAAACAAACCCATCCCTTTCCAAACTGCCGCTGAGGTTCTGTCTCTCTGTTCTCATCACACAGCACATCCTGTGTCTTTACTGTGGTGGGACAGAAATGTTCCCTACAGAGAGCAATGGGACATCCCCAGGATCAAACAACAAAGGTCAGCACACGCAGGAGTGAAAAGACTGAGAGAAAAATGGAGCTTCTGCCCACCAGCAAGGACCAGCAATGAACCCTGTCCCTGAGCACCTGGAGTAACTGGTCTGAAATGGGAATCCCACCTGGGTGCATGCCTGAAGCTTGGCAATGCCACACGGCTCATGGCAACCCCTCTCTGCAGCCCACAGCCACGCTCAGCGCGTTACTAATCCCCAAGGAGAACACGAACCACTCCATGATGCTGTTGGGCCTGTTGCCATAACAGCCTCAGTCCCTGTGAGAATCTCACTCTGCGCATTAATTTGGGCTGGCTAATGAGGTGGCTCCCTCCAGAGCACACCCTGTTCCCAACCTTCCCCATCCAGGGATGGCTCAGCAGCTCCCAGAGCTACAGCTCAAAGGTGCCAAGTGCTGCGGCTTCGCTCCTGTGAGGAAGCAGAGAGTGGCTGAACATCACCCTCCTCGGTGTGCAGGGCTGGTGTCAGCCCCGGGCAACAGCAGAACTGACAGCAGGAGGAGGAGGAGGAAGAAGAGGTGGAGGAAGAGGAGGAGGAAAGCCCACTGCCTTTCAGAGAGCAAGGGCTGTTCAACCAAGGACCAAGTGACAGGACAAGAGGAAATGGGCTCCAGTTGTGGCCAGGGCAGTTGAGATGGGATGTGAGGAAGAATTTCTTTGCTGAAAGGGTTCTGAGGCATTGGAAGGGGTTGCCCAGGGCAGTGGTGGAGTCCCCATCCCTGGAGGGATTGAAGAGTCGTGTAGACACAGTGCTGAGGGACATGGGTTAGTCATAGGGGACTGGTCAGTGTTGGGTTCATGGTTGGACTCGATGATCTCAAAGGGCTTTTCCAATCCAGGCCATTGTGAACCTGTTCAGACCAGGGGAAGCACTGGGAGCTCACCCAGGAGCTCTACATGGAGGGACAGTCCTGGGATGGGGTCGGGGAGGGCTGCCAGCCCCGGCAGAAGAGCTTCCCCCACCCTGCCAGACCTGCAGCCAGGGACGCACCCAAACCCCAAGCTGGTGCAGCAGGAGAAGCCCAGAATCCTCAACACCCTTCTGGTCACCAAGCTACCCCTTGTTTGTCATCCTCAGTGGTGACAACGCTTGGTCAGGGCGGCGCATCTGCCACCCACGGCCGGTGCCCGCAGCCCATCGCACCTGACACCGACACGGGGAAACGGGTGACATCTGTCCGTGCAAAGCCACCGTCTGCATCACCCCGAGTGTGCTGAGGGACGGACCGAGCGGGTGCCGTGCTGGCTCTGCAGACTTGCAAGTGTTTTTAAGTTCCGATGCCGGAGCAGATGGCGCGGTAGCTCATCCTGGAAGGCTGACAGAGATTCTCTCTCCCATCAGCCTCCCCACTGCAATGCTTTTCTTCTCTCCACATTTCTGCTGAATTATTTCTTCCGTTCTGCTTTTCTCTGTGGCCAGCCGAGGGTTAACCACCTTCATCTCAAGAAATTTTTAAATGCAAACACGAAATGCTTTGATCTTTTGTCACAAGTCCCCGGGAATCTACATCAGCTCTGTAATATGCAAATAATTCAGAGCATTTCTTCACCAAAAAAAAAACCAAACCAGCCAACCACGTCTTGCTTATTTTTCATCTAGTTCCTCGCTTTTAGTAGTGATTTTTATCGTTTAGTCAACTGACTGTGCAGCGTATGAGCCTGTCATTGTGGGTGTGAAGTGACAGCTCAAGGACCTTCTAAAACAAGCCAATTGCAACCCAGTTCCTCCTGTTTGGCTGTTTTCTATTTTAGCTTATCTCCAATTCCACAGAAATGAGCCGGTTTCTAAGAGGCACCGCTTTCGGTGTGTATTGTGGCAGGAAAACTGGCAACACCAGTTGCTGTCCCCTCCTCACCAGGAGCTGTTCCCTTTGGGTGCAGACAGACACGTGCTGTTCTTGGATTGAGCACAATTAAGAGCTACGAGTGCTTTTTTCCTGTATTTGTTGTTGGTTTGTGCTTGGGTGCTGTGCTCCTGCCAGCTGCAGCCACCCCTGCTCGGAATGGGGCACCCCCAGGTCTGCTTTTAATCACCCTTGACGCTGATTAGATCTGGAGTTTCCAATCCCCTTGTTGCACGGTGTGTGTGGTTGTAACAGCCGGGAGTGCCGAGCAAGGACCGGGGTCTCAGTGCTCTACGTGCTGAACAGAAGAGATGGACATGGGACTGGATGTCCAGCATGGCCTGGATTGGAAAAGCCCTTTGAGATCATCGAGTCCAACCATGAACCCAACACTGACCAGTCCCCGACTAACCCATGTCCCTCAGCACTGTGTCTACATGACTCCTCAATCCCTCCAGGGATGGGGACTCCACCGCTGCCCTGGGCAACCCCTTCCAATGCCTCAGAACCCTTTCAGCAAAGAAATTCTTCCTCACATCCCATCTCAACTGCCCTGGCCACAACTGGAGCCCATTTCCTCTTGTCCTGTCCCTTGGGCCTTGGTTGCCCAGACCCACCCCCACCTCTCTCCACCCTCCTTGCAGGGACTTAGACAGAGCCAGAAGGTCTCCCCTGAGTGACAGGAGCTTTCTGCCCCCAGGTTTCAGGGCAGGAGAGCAGCTTTATCAGCACGGTGTGAGCACACGCCAGGGCGCTCCCTTCAACAGCCAGTGGTTTGGTTTGTTTTTTTAAGATTATCTCTCCTGGTTTGTTTTTCAGATTAATCATACTCACATTTGATTATCTCGAGCTGTCTATTACTCAGCTCAATCTTGTGGGACTAAAGGTCCCAGCTGCTCTCACACAAACACAAATGTGAAGCAGGCACGCACAGCAATTCTGCGGCTCTATGTTAAAAATTACATTTTGAATACTAACACTTGCATTTTTCACCTAATTTTTACATTCTTGCTGGGCTGGGGCTGCTCTCAGCTGTAGCCTGAAGCAGAATTTCCTTTCTCTTCACTATTCTGTGTGTTAAACAACCTGTTTTGGCACCACCATTATTATCAGATGATGCCTTGGGGTTACTTTGAACGTCACACAGCACAGCACCTTTCCTCCTGCCCCTGAGCTTCTCTACCCCAGTGATGACGCACTCTGCCCAGCTCTGACTGGATGAAACCCACCAAGACACAAAATCCAGAGAAGAAAATGAGTCCCCGAGACCATCACTGTGCCCCCAGCCCTTGTTCACTCTGCCTCGTCCTCCCATCTCCCTCCTCCAGCATATTTCTGGTTTTAGTTGCCCTGTAAACCTTTCAGGACAGGGTCTAAAGATCTGACACATCCCACAGCCAAGTGCCTGTTCCAGACTCTGTCCTGTTTTTTCTTAGAAGAATTCCCTCGTTACTTGCTCCTTTGTCTCAGTCCGTTGCAGCTCGTGGTCACACTCAGCCACCCACGTTCTCAGCACACCACACGCCCACCCAGCCGCTACCTGGGCAGGCACAAAATCACCCACCCACCCTGGCACGGAGGGTGGGAGAAACCCCCTGTCCCTGGAGTGTTGCACAGGGGCTGAGAGAGCACAGGAGCTTGGGAGTCTCCAGCCCAACCTTCTGTCGAGAGCAGGACCAGCACCAGTATCAGAACGGGTTTCTCAGGACACACACGACCTTCAAAGCAGAAATCACACTAAACATCCCCTTGTCCAAGACCTTTAGCTCCAACCCCATAGAGAATCATAGAATCATAGACTGGTTTGGGTTGGAAGGGACCTGAAAGCTCATCCAGTTCCAACACCCCTGCCATCACCAGGGACACTTTCCACTAGACCACGTTGCTCAAAGCCTCATCCAACCTGGCCTTCAACACTTCCAGGGAGGGGGCATCCACAACTTCCTTGGGCAACCTGTTCCAGTGTCTCACCACCCTCACAGTGAAGAACTTCTTCCTAATATCTCATCTAAACCTGCCCAAGTCTTTGCTGCTGGTTCCCGTGTGGGCATGAACGCTCCACGGGACAACCCGTCCCCTTTAGGGAGGGATTCCCCCCGCTCTGCCTTACCTACAGATTTTGTCCGTGGAATTCCTTTGCGCAGTGAAACATGGGGTTTCTCGGCTCCGGCAAGGACCCCCGAGTGTGCTGCCATACCCTGGCGCTCAAAGAGTGACTGCAAGAGAAAAAGAAAAGGAAATTTCCATTCTGGACATCAGCTGAAAGACCACAACACTTCATCTCACTCCACCTGATCCCTCTGACCGTGGGTGAGCTGGGGTTGGACCCCCCCATGCCAGCCCTGTCCCTGCTGCCCCACAGCCAGGTCTGCTGCAGCTCCGGGAGGGGAGGTGTCCCTGGGGACAAGGACAGACCCTCCCTCACCTCTGCCTTCAACAGGCCAGCTCCTGTGCCACCTCCAAACCTGTGCTATCGCCCTTTGAAGGGCTGACCCTCCCTCCCTCCTGCTCTCCTCTGCTTTCCCCCCCCACCTGCCCACTCCCCCACCAGCTCTCGGGTGCTGGGTGCCCGGGGTGGGGTGGCACAGCGATGCTGACTCCAGCAGCAGCCTTCCTCCCGTGGGAAGGCTCCTCTCGGGACAGGTTCTGCTCAGCTCCAGTCTGTCCCATTTTACCTCCTGCTCCAGGAGCTGCCTCCCACCGCCTGCAGCACTTTCACAAGCCAGACAGCCTGGAGCTGGCAGCCCCACTCCTACTCCATCCATGCTTCCCCTCAGAGACGGCGTTTTTCCCTCCTTTGATTCTTCCTAATTTCCAGCTTCACATCCAGAACGCTGCAGCCAGACTGAGCTCTCCAGCTCAGCTTTCCACACTCCTTCAGATCTGCTCTGACATCCTCCCTGCGGCAACCCCGTGCCGCTGAGCGAGTGCCAAACAGCCCGGCTCAGCTCCTCCGCCACCTGCCTGGGCTCCGGATTGGGGTCTCCATCTCCCCCAGACTCTCTCCTTCCCCTCCCCAGGGGAAACCCCCTCCCCAGTGTCCGTGACAGCACAAGGTGCCCTCCCCGCTCCCACGCCAGCCCTCCCTCCTCTCTCACACTGATTTCTGCTGGCGTGATGCGCCGGCTTGTTGGTCGCTGCTTCACAGTGGCTGCCCTAGAATCTGCTTCCACAATGTCTGCTCTCAGCGCGGGCTCGGCTGCTGCCAAAATCTCATCCAGTTTCTCTGAAAATCCAAAGATAAAAGCAAAGGGGTTAGCAAGGGCCCTCGGACCGAGGCAGCTCCCCTACAACAGGCTCATCCCTGCGGCATGGCGGAGCAGGAGCAGCCATCCCCACAGTTTGAGGGTCTGCAGAGCCCTGGGGAAGCAGCCATGCAGCCGCCTCCTCCCCAGCCAGCAGCTAACAAAGATTTTGAGGTGTTTCTGGAGCTGCCC
>NW_010286627.1:10716-12102 GCF_000700745.2 Antrostomus carolinensis
CTGGGGACCTGCAGCCGACAGCCCGGCGTGGTGGCACCATGCTGTGCTGCTCTCCCACCCCGGCTGCACCCAGCATGTCCGTATCACCCAGACACCCCCGAGCATCCCGCACGACCTCTGAGGTCTGTCCCACCAGCGCCCGAGGGGACACCGCTCCAAGCTGTGCCACGCTTTGAGGAAGCCTCGGTCCTTAACAAAGAGCAAACGTCATCCCAGGTCCATTTTTGATATTCCAACTGAGAACAAGTCCCCCGATGGGGCAGAGTTGGGGCGTGGGCAGTGGCTGCGCTACGGCAGGTGAGGGGAACCCAGGTGCTGCAGGGACCATGAGTGACGCAGAAGTCCACAGGACTCAGTCTGACTCCAGTATAACCAGTGTCACTCCAGTATCTGTGTGGGACAAACTGGGATGTTTCCTCTGAGTGGAGCCCTGACAGGAGTAACCTGTCAGCTGTGAGACCGTGTCTGTCCCTTTGGACGCCGCACCGGCCCCGGGTGCCACCGGGGTTTTGTCTGGGGCCATAAAACATCCCGACTCTCCGGACATGGGGATGGCAGCAGGCAGATGCTGGCCGCCATCCCCGCGGGCAGCTGCCTTAGCTCAGCTCTGCTGCCCCTGCTCCTGCAGCTCCCTGGCCAGGCAGTGATGAGTCTGTGGGCTCTGTGTCATCAACAGTGTCACTGGCACTGGAGCACGGTCACCACGCTGGCACGGGGCTGTGCTGGAGCTGATGGGTCTGCCTCAGCATTCATCAAGACTGGATGGATGTCTCTACCTCCACGGGACAACCAAGCCACTGTCCCAGTAAACTGCCCAGGGAGAGCGGGGAACACGGGGAGCGTTCGTCCCCTGAGGGTGACAAGCTCTGCCTGCCTTCAGGTGAGGCTGGTAAACTCCTGGGCTCTTTCCAGCCGGGCTGCTGAACTTGGGACTGCGAAATGTCACCGCTGTGATGTGGCAGCTGCTGATCCTCGTGATCCAAAGAGCTCTGACAATCAGGTCTGTATTCCCAAAAAAAGACCACGGTGGCTATCACGTGGCAGTCTGTAAGCCAGCACTCTTGAGCTTCAGAAACTAAAAAGGAGTCCCAAACCCTTCCGAAGCCCAGTCTGTGGAGGAGAAAGCCCTACACCAACAAAGAGGCCAAGTAGTCTCTGCCAAGGGGACTTACGTGTCCTCTGAGGCCACCACCCTTGGTGGCAGGTACCCACCATGACCCTGGGACTAAGGACTGGCACTGCTCCAAGGAAACAGCTTGGGCCAGCTCCTGAGCTCCCTCAGTACAAAACCACCAGTAAACAACCATCCTTGTCTCTGGGGGCTTCATGGTTCCTCTTCCTCGCTGCTGTGTGACTCCCCAGCTGTGTTCACCGCGGAGACGCGGG
>NW_010286627.1:12122-13513 GCF_000700745.2 Antrostomus carolinensis
CCCATCCCTTGCGGCCAAACGCTGCTGAGCGACTGTGTGGACCTTGGAGAGCTGAGCCTCGGGAGGGGACAGGCCACCAGCTGATTCTAGAGATGACCATGTGCTGGAAACTCGCCTCACTGGTGTCCCTGGAAGCTGCCCTGTAGTGACGTCAGTCTGGAGACCCTGGTGCGGTGAGAGGCGTAACAGTGACGCTCAGCCCCCTCCACCTGCCTCTGCTTCCAGCTTTATTCCACTTTCCATCTCGTAACACCACTGGAGAGCAGGGAGACAAGTCGTCACCATCTGCACTCTGTACCTGCCGTGTCTGTGCAGGAGATGGGAGAGCATCCTGGAGTGGATCCTGCCTGCCCCAGGCTGCTGGGGTCGGGGACGAGGCCGTGCTGGAGCCGCCCTGAAAAGAGGGACCCCCCAGGAATGGGTGCACCCTCATGGCTCTGGTTGTCCAAAGCGTCAAGAGCTCTCCACCACGAACTTGGAGATGGCTGTCTTCAATGTTAGGACAGCCCTGGTGACCTTCAGCTGATCATTCTGATCCATGGGACCTCTGCCTTGCCTCCACCTCTGGGTATTGGCAGAGCTGCTTGGTATCAAGGAGGTCTGGGAGGTCCCTCAGAGACCTCCTGCCTGTAAGCCCTGCTCAACTTCTATCCTCTGTCATCCCTGTTATGGTGGAGGACAGTCCCTCACATTTGCTGTTCCTTGGGAAACAGTTGTCCACCTTCACGTTACCAGGACAGAGAGAGTTTTGCTTCTGAAAGGCGAAGAGCTGGGGTCAGGTCTCCAGACTCCCTCCCTCTACCCTGTGCCTGTGCTGGAGAAATGCAGAGCCGTGTCCTGGCGTGGGACGACCCTTCTTGCTCCATTCAGGATTGTCTGTTACTGGTTCTCAGCCCTGGAAAGAACCTCCTGTCTTTGTAGCATCCCTCACGCGATGTCCACACAGACACCGCACTGGGCAACCGCCCCTGCTGCAGCCAGCATCACCCCAGCCTGGGCACCGGGAACTTGGATTGCAGGGTGGGTGTTCCTCTCCACCCAGAGCTTGGACAATTAACAACCAAACCAGCTCTCCTCAGGTACCTCGGGAACGTCCCTGGAGGTGACAGCAAACCCTGTCTGCAGTGCAGGGACATCCACGGGTGCCTCCTGGACTGTCAGGAGCAGCAGGACAGCCCGCATGGGGCAGAAGCTGAGGCAGCACCGTGCTGCTGGACATATGGAGAGGGCGGCTGCCATCACATCTGCTTCAGCTCCTGACCCAGGGGCTGAAGGAGACTCTACTTCAGGACCCCACATGTGGGGGATGTTCCTGCCGAAGGTGTTTTCACCGCGGAGCAAACACAAAGCACGTACAACACCCGGGGAAGTCAGACCTGGAGATTCACGGG
>NW_010286627.1:13541-17038 GCF_000700745.2 Antrostomus carolinensis
CAGAGCCAAACACAGCAGCGGTGCCGGGCGGGAGACCGACCCGCAGAGCCCCAGCTCTCCCTTGACAGCGAAGGGACGGTGACCTGGGCCAGTCCCCTGGGTGCACCGTGTGTGCCCATGCGGGACAGGCTGGGTGCCGGCCGGGAGGCTGACGGGGAAGGGAGAGCCCCAGGATGTGCGGTTTCACTCACCCCCTTTTCTTCTCCGCATGGAGGCTTGGAATCAAGAAACAAAAGACAACATGAATGGCATGCACAGTTTCTGCTTCATTCCCAGCTCCAGCCTGGCCTCCTGCCTGCTCTGCCTCTTCCCTGCACACTCTCCTGCCTCCCAGCATGCTGGCAGGATCAGGCCCCGGCAGCGGGGGCTCTCAGCTCAGGCAGGGCAGGACCCTGTGCGTCCCCCTCAGTGCCGTTGTCCTGGACTCTCCACCAGCTCTCCGCTGAGCCCTCCTCTACCCTCAGACCAGGAAAGCTGAGGGAAGGGGCCATCATGGCAGAAGGCAGCGAGACCAGAAGGAGTCTCGCATTTACCACCCAAGCCACGGAGAAACTCTTTCAAAAGCTTTGAATCCCTCCCTGCTCACCAAGAAGACTCTGCTCATCTCCCAGAGCCCGTTTCCTCTGCCAGGACCACAGTGCTTCCTCAGCAGCTGCTGGGAAGCTGCTTTTCCCAGGGGACCAGCACAGCATGCAGCAAGGAACTGTTCAGGTCTGGCTTGGGCACGTGGGATGTCCTGCACGCTGCAGGACAGGGACAGGCTTCAAGGAGAAAGGGACAGGGACCATCTGACAAAGCTCCTTTAAGAAGCTGCAGGTAGGAACGTCCCCTTCAGTGTCAGCACCGTCCCCTCAGAAAGGAGACTGGGCTCTAGACTTGCGTATGGCCGAGGCGAGAGGATGCTGCCCGGCACGAGAACTCCTGCGCAGTCAAAGCTGGAGGATCAACAGCAGGAGAGAAAGTGCGGGAGGAGGAACAATCCCCCATGTTCCCGCTGCCGTGCTCCCTGGGCATGCGTGGGGGGACTGGCTACAGCATAACCCTGAGCCACAGGACACCAAGCAGGGACCAACCACTACAATTTCCTGGAAAACATGTGGACTGAGACCAATCGCTGTCTACAAATCCCTCTCCTGGGAGACACGGGCAGCTGCCGCTCCGAGTCCCTCTCCAGGTAGGAGAGAAGCAGCATCAAAATCCTCCGGGAGGCTCAGAGGACTCATCTTTAATATATTCTCTGGCAGAGCTATTTCTCTGCTTTTCGTGACTTCTTCCATGAGCTCGCTCCCTCCCCCTCGTGCCCACCAGCTCTGCTTGCCAACACCCAGGCAAGCGGGTCCCTTTGTGGGGCTCCGCGGTGCAGGTCACCCCACGGTGATGTCCCACACCCCACGTGGCACTAAGGCCAAGTGCCATGGTTGGGGTGCCTGTCCCTCTGCAAAGGCACTGGCACAACGCGGCTCCCAGGTGTGACGGTTACCAAAGATGGGCACATGCAGCTGGGGAACGTGTTCCTGTGGAGGCAACATGCTGCCTGTGCATGCAAGCAGGGACCACCACACCATCCAGGAACAACTTTCAGGAGCAGCAACCAAGAGTAAAAATATGAACCCTGAGATCTGCGCAGGATCTGTGCAAAAAGTGGAAGAAACAGGCTATTCTGAATCCTCTCCTCACGGCTACTAGCAAACATGGTGCCTTCAGGTTCAGTGATAAAGCTCTGGAGAAGGGCCAGGGGCCAGGGTGAAGACCAAGCAGTGGGCTCAGCATAAAGTAACTCACAGCGGCCACCAACCAGCTGATGCAAACCCTCAAGCACTGAGATTTGTTCCTTCAAACCCATGTTAGAGCACAAGCCCAAACCCTCAAGGTCTATTTCTTTTCAGGAGAACCTCGCAGGGTTGTAAGGCCTGGGGATGCATGAGGACAGGGAGCAGAGCAGAGCGAGAGAGGTCGTGGACCTTCCTTCAACGCCCTGAAAAAGAGAGGGGTGGTGGGGTCTCTGCCTGGGTTGCTGCCTCTCGGGGGTCTCCTCCCAGGCAGGACAGGGGTCTGCCACGTGTGGCCTCTGCGCCACGGCCAGCGAGCACATCTGGACACATCTCCACATATTCACACGGCAAAAATCGGGGGGGGGAACTTTTTAATAGGGCCTGTAGCGATAGGACAAGGGGCAATGGTTTTAAGTTAAAAGAGGGGAGATTTAGACCATAGGGAGGAAAATTTTTACACTGAGGGTGGTGAAACACTGGAACAGGTTGCCCAAAGAGGTGGCAGAAGCCCCATCCCTGGAAACATTCAAGGTCAGGTTGGACAGGGCTGTGAGCAACCTGACCTGGTTGAAGATGTCCCTGTCACTGCAGGGGGTTGGACTAATGGCCCTGAAAGGTCCCTTCCCACCCAAACCATTCTGTGATTCTCTGATTCTATTCTAAAAACATAAATACATATAAAAATCTAGCAGAAGCGTGAGGCAGTGCTGCCAGAGGCTCCGCTGATGCCCTCGCTGGGGACTCGCAGCGCGTCCAGCTCCAGCCTGGTGTCAGCCCAACTTGGCAGAGCCACCCTCGTGTGCCCCAGAGCTGCGCTGCCCCGAGGGCTCCCCGAGGAGGGGTCCCTCCACACCTCCTGTGCCCGGCATGCCAGGAGGGCCACGTGGCCACCATTCTGCTAGCCATGCCGGCCGGCAGCTGTGCCGGCACTGGCACTGCCAGGGGAGCGCCTGGCTCGGCTGCCCTGCAGGACATCGGGGACAACGCGTGGCAAAAGGGGCAAACCCTTCTGGGCAGAAGGAAGGGACAGTGCTCGGAGGGTCTGTGGGTACCCCATGTCCCTCAGCTGGGAGGGAAGGGACAGTGCTCAGAGGGTCTGTGGGTACCCCATGTCCCTCAGCTGGGAGGGAAGGGACAGTGCTCCGAGGGTCTGTGGGTACCCCATGTCCCTCAGCTGGGAGGGAAGGGACAGTGCTCAGAGGGTCTGTGGGCACCCCATGGCCCTCAGCTGGGAGGGAAGGGACAGTGCTCAGAGGGTCTGTGGGTGCCCCACCCCACAGCCCTCAGCTGGAAGGGTGCTGCTGGGGGAGCCCAGTGCATGGGGAAGGTGTGGGCTCAACCAGGTGGCCCAAAAAGCCGGGAAGGTGGAGGGGCTGAGGCACTGGGCACCTGGAAAGGAGGGTGGGCTGGGGGTGGAGAGGCTCTGAGAGAACACGGGAGCGCGGAGATGCCAGCTGGGACACCAAAGCATCTGGAAACGTGGGTCGGCTCTGTAGTGACAGCACAACGTGTGAGTGTGAGCGCACGGGCGTGTGTGTAAGGGGGGGGCAGCCCGTGGGGACGCCAGCTAATCCGGAATCTGCCTGGAGGGAGAGGAAAATCAAAACAAGGGGCTGTTTGGGGTGTGGGAGGAGCAGGACCTGGCGGATGGGGCACAGGGGTGGCGCGCCTCTCCGCAAGCACACGGAGACACCAGCGTCCTTCCCCCAGGCTGGGGAGGTGCCC
>NW_010286627.1:17154-17381 GCF_000700745.2 Antrostomus carolinensis
CTCACGCTGGTGCATCCCTCTGGAAAATGGAGGTCGGGCGAGGGTGACGCCTGCCCCGGCCGCGGCCCCGCATGCTCCTCATGCACCCGCATGCACCCGCCAGCCCCGGCCGCCCCTTACCCAGCTCTTCCAGCTCGGCCGTCATGGACTTGGATCGCAGCGTCAGGGTGGTGCTGGGCGCTCTCTTGGGAGGCGGCGGAGCTGAAAGGAAGAGAGACGGCATTTTG
>NW_010286628.1:0-14061 GCF_000700745.2 Antrostomus carolinensis
CTCAAGTCTGTCAAGGTCCCTCTGGATGGTGCCTCGTCCCTTCAGCTTGTCAACCGCTCCACACAGCTTGGTGTCATTGGCAAACTTGCTGAGGGTGCACTCAATCCGACTGTCCATATCACTGACAAAGATTTTGAAGAGCACTTGTCCCAGTACTGACCCGTGAGGGACACCACTCGACAATGGTCTCCACTCGGATTTGAGCTGTTGACCAAAACTCTTTGAGTGCAACCATACAGCCAGTTCCTTATCCACCGAGTGGTCCATCCATGACACCCACATGTTTCCAATTTAGAGACAAGGATGTCATGTGGGACGGTGTCAAACGCCTTGCACAAGTCCAGGTAGATGACATCAATTGCTTTAGCCTTATCCACCAATGCTGTAACCCCATCATAAAAGGCCACCAGAAAGTCCCTTAAGAAAGATAGATTTAGGCAGTTACTCACAATTGTAAAGATGAAGAAAACAGAGCATGAAGGGGTATTGCAAAAATTAAATTTGTAGGAAAAAATCTATAAAAGAAATGTAGAAAAGTAAGCATGTTGCAGACTTCAAATGTAGAATTTCACAATTGTTTACATACTAGCAAATATATGTATGTAACACAGCCTCTCCTTTGGGAAGCACAGAATCTTTTTTCTTAGGATTCAGTGTTTCTAAGAGAAAGATCTGTAATTCCCAGTAACGTCACATACTACCAGTAAAGTGCATCTTGAATTAAGTCACTGCAGAACTTGAACAAATGGTTTCCTAATAAATAAGAGATAGAGTTTTGTGCAATTGTTTGGCTAAAATTCTAATGCATTTATAAATTCTTGTCACTAGCTGCTTACAGATGAATTCCAAGGAGTGTCTTTATACTACTGTCACCCTCCCAATATAAGCTCTCCCTATTGCTAAAATCAAAGGCAATTCTACAAACAAACTTGTTTTTTTATACCCAAAATCCTGACATGGAAGAATCAAAAAACCTCAAGCATTGCAATATCATCTTTCAGGAAGACCCGTAGTGAACAGCTAATTAGTATCCTCTTTACTTTCAAACCAGCTAATTGTGCATACTATTGATATGTCTCTGTCTAATTGTACTGGTTTTGGCAGGGATAGAGTTAATTTTCTTCATAGCAGCTCATATAGTGCCTTCTTTTGGATTTTTGACCAAAACAACATTGATAGCACAGGGATTTTTTAGTTATTGCAGAGCAGTGCTTACGTCACATCAAGGCCTTTTCAACTTCTCACACCACCTCACCAGTGAGCAGACTGGGGGTGAGCAAGAAGTTTGCAGCAGACACAGCTGGGTGAGCTGACCAAATGACTGAAACAGGGGCCCACACCATATGGTGTTGTGCTCAGCAATACAAGCTGCAGGGAAGAAGAAGGAAGGAGGAATGTTCAGAGTCATGGTGTTTGTCTTCCCAAGTAACTATTACATGTAATAGAGGCCTCCTTTCCTAGAAATTACTAACCATCTGCCTGCCAATAAGTAGTGAGTGAATTCCTTGATTTGTCTTGCTTGCACATGCAGCTTTTGCTTTACCTAGCGAATTGTCTTATCTTGGCGGATGAGTATTCTCACATTTACACTCTTGATTCTCTGTCTCATCTCACTGAGATGTATAATGGCAAAACTATTTAAAAATAATAAAAATTGGATAAATAACAGGTCAGTGATTTCTATCAGTTCTTCCATATTTAACAACAAGATTGCTAATGGTTGTTATTAAGTTATTTTTTCAAATTCAAGTTATTTTCCTTTACTATTTTCAATGCAAATACACCAAAAGAGAAACTCATTCTATGCAAGGAACATGAGAAATATTTTGAGAAGTATATTTTGCAATACTTCAGGATAATAGTTTAAAATTAAACACCTTCGAGGAGTAGTGAGTAGTATACATTTTACTGTAGCAATAAACTGGAAAAATATTCCAGTGTTAGCAAAAAATACTTCTATGACTAAAAATTTTTCTCAATACCTTTCATGCAACTGACAGGTGGTAACCCAGATATCAATAGAAAGTATTCCCTCTATTCTCTTATTAAACTTAGTAGAACTGCAAAAGCTTTCAAATGTGCATGCAAATTCAGATGAGCTAATTTTTCAGCCAGATGTTCCCCAAACCCTTTCCAAAGCTCACCTACAACTCTAAGAAGATTTCAGCTTTTCATGACATATTTTAAAAAAGTAAAGTGTTTATGGCCATATGAAGTCTCCAGCTGTTCTCACTAACACAACAGAACTGTTTATCTGAACAAACTGAGGTTTCAGTTAAATATCAAAATAAGATGGTATGGAAAAGAAGTGTCTGACAACTCTGAAAGAAACTTCAGCAATGAATAAGGAAGTTATGGTCATATTTATTTAGACAGAATTTTATTCTACTGACTTAGTTCTTCACCGGTGCATGACAACCCTTATGTTCTGTGGTGCTAGAAAATCTTTTGAATTTTACATTTTCTGTGGAAATTTTCACAGTAAACATATTTCACTGGATTTCAAAAAAGCCCTGAATTCAGTCATTGTCCTTGGGTTGATTTGTACATCTCTCAAAACTGTTAGTCACCTAAATTAATAGACTTGGGTAGCATGGATTAGAGCTTTCTACTTTTAGCCCATAACACTGGAAGTTCTGCTTAACCAGTGTATCCTTCTTTTTTGTAAGGGAGTGTTTTGATTAACCTTATAAACAGAAGCTATCATTTCTTATCGTACTTTTTAACTCTTCATTTCAAGAATTCAAGTTCTTTTCAGATAAAGCTGATGTCATTGAGTGATTTTAGTACAAGGAATTTATTGCATTTTAGAAAATAATAAAAGTAAATCTTAAAGTAGCTTCATAGAGATTAATAAACTGTTATTTTGTTCTGAAAATTATAACCCTTTACAGTTCTAGGTCACCTGTTGTACAGATTACATCTGTAATCAGTGGTCAGTATAAAATTTATTCTGTGTGAGTAAAACTGTAAAATTAACTATATAATCGATGTGGCTTTGTTGTTTCATATATATCATAAAAATATACCATATAGGTCCATCAAACCTAAGAGATGCTGATTTATTTTAGCTGAGAACTTGAACCTAGAAGAAAATTATTTTTTTATTGTTTGCTTGTCCATTTTTAAATTGATGTTGTTTAATAATCTGTCCTTTTAAATTACTGTAGGCATAAGCTCTTCTGCAGGCTCACATATACTGCCAGCATTTGGTTCAAATTTGAGTATTTAAGCATCAGCTCACACTACCCTGTATGAGTAATTTGTTCCTCTTAGTGTTTATCGTGGTACTATAACCTACTATAACCATCATAGATTTTATGTCACTATATAGCTTACTTAGAAAACTTTGAACCCTTGGGGGTTCAATGAGACACAGTTACACAGAAATAATCCCTATTAATGATATATATATGTCAACTGATTCATAGATCAGTTGACAGTCTATCACACATACAGCTGCTTAAATATATTTAATATGGATTTCTCAGCAAGGAGAATATTTGTAAACAATAAAAACCAACCTTAAGAAATCTGACCATTTGAATGAATGTCCCTTAACAATCAGTTCTGTAATAAATTAAAATAATCAATCAAATCTAACAAGCTCACACAGGCAAGATCTATTTTCTGTAAAATCATGTTGACTACTTCATTTAAAATCTGTCAAAACTTGGTTAAAATTTTTGTTAGCGGAATTCTTAATTGAATACTTATTGGTTGATGCACATTATGCCTGTTGTGCCTGATGTTGTCTCTTTGACCATCATTGTCCAGGACTTATAAAAGTTGCCTCTTAATTTTTTTTATTTATTATTTCTTCAATAAAATAAATACCGATAATAATAATTGATAAAGTTCCTCAACTGCTACTTTAAAAAAATCTGAGTGTGAGGAATTTTAGCCAGTTCTTGTCAACTATTTGGTTTTACTACCTTATTGTGATTACAGATATTGCTCTTTTAGTCTCAGAGACTTCATGGATGAAAAATTTAAAAGATTCAAGAATGGACCAAACAAATTAATCAAGGGAAATCTAGTGAGAGTTATGAATGATATAGCCATCATATCCTTTTCAGAAGACTCTGAGTTGCATATACACTTTTTACTCTTACACTTCTATTCACCATCTGAGACAAGAAATCAGACTTGAAGAGAGCTCTTTTAGACATAGATAGACAATGTCATTTGATTGTGATGATACATTTCAAATAAAGAGCAAAAATCTCTGCTGAGCTATTCTTCCTTTCCTGTATTACTTTTACAGCTTTATCATTTACAGCTAACATCAGATCCAGGCTAGACTAAGTTCTTTTCTTGCTTCTAATACTATCATAAAAGGACTACTTATTTTTTTCACGCATTTGGCCTTGGAATTTAATTAAATCTCTCTTCAGCTGTTCATGCGCATATATATATATGTACATACACAGACCTTTACATCTCCATTGGCCTCACTTTGTACCTACTTATAGCAATATTTTTACAACTTCCTTTTCATCTTCTTTTGTCCTCTTTTACTGTCTGCCTGTGGAATTATGACTTTTCAGATGTCCAATATATATCCTGGCAGATTCCCCAGTAATCTGTTTTTCTTCCCAATAGTTTATTTTTATCAGAACACGTTACTGTGTTTCTTTACTTGGATCTTAAAAGAAAGATTGACAAACACGTTTTAAGTAAAAGAAAGCAAAAATGTTCTGTGCCTATGCTATTTCATAGAATCATAGAATCATAGAATAGATTGGGTTGGAAAAGACCTCCAAGATCATCAAGTCCAACCCCTGATCCAACTCCAATTACTATATCATGGCACTAAGGGCCACGTCCAATCTCTTTTTAAGAACCTCCAGGGATGGTGAATCCACCACCTCTCTGGGTAGGCCGTTCCAGTGCCTGATTACCCTCTCTGTAAAGAATTTCTTCCTAACATCTAACCTAAACCTCCCCTGGCAGAGCTTGAGCCCATGCCCCCTTGTCCTATTGTTGGTTGCCTGGGAGAAGAGACCAACCCCCACCTGGTTATAACCTCTCTTCAGGTAGTTGAAGAGAGTGATGAGGTCACCTCTAAGCCTTCTCTTCTCATGTATATTTTTCATTAGATTTACTGGAATCTTTGTGTAATTTTATATATATATATATATATAAATCTAAATTTGTCCTTATGTAATGATTAAACTTAAAAATTCAATACATACAATGCATATATTTTCAGGTAGTATTTCTGGTATTGGTGATTAGTAATCTTTTACCCTCAATACGCAACAAATTCTTTATGCAACCAAGTTGTGAAATAATACTGGTTATACACAGTGACCTTGACTAATAATTAAAAATCCTTTTTCAAGTCTGGGTCCCTATCATATATTTGATGAATTCTATGTTGTATTTTTGATTTACTATGCAAGGGCTTTGCTTTGATTTTTCAATATAGATCTCAGCAAGAGTATACATAACATGACACTGGCACAAACTGCATGGTTTCACTTTGCAAAATGAAATTTTCCAGTGAATCAGGGACAGAACCACCAAGACTGGTTCAAACTTCTAGTGGATACATTAGAAGGAATAATTCTCTTCATGCTGCACCTAATAACACCAGCACTGAGAATGTTTTGTTTATTTCCAAATAGCTAATAAACCATACTGAAGTGAGTAGCACAAGCTGTTGACCCTCAGTTTCTGTAATGAAAAAAGGACAAATCCTCACATTATTTTTTGGTTTCAACTGCAGTCAAAAGTAACATTCTGCATATGGATATGTATTTACACTTAAAAATCTGCATTTCACTTGCATTTGCACAGTTTCTGAACTACATAATATCTACATCAATTGTGTCTTTGTGGAACATTTGTATTTCAGTTATGTATAACGCATACAGATAAAAAAAGATGCTGTTGAAACTCACTGAAATGTGTACATAGGGCTGTTACCCTTCATTTTAGTGAACTATAGGATTCAAGCACATTATGTTTCTGGCTCAAAAGGAAAACAAACTCAAGGTTGCATGTCTTTTCATTACTGGATCAAGGTCAACAAGGTTTATTTTAGACAATATATGTGGAAATAAAGACATCCCAGGTGAAGAAGAAAATATGAAGCAGGGAGGAGGGAGTAGAGCTTCAGCAGTTCCTGAGCTAAACCACTATATGGCCTTGGAAAAATCCATAAGAGTGGTTTTTGGGATGGTAGCATTGAATGAAAAAGCAGTGTGGCTGAGAATAGGCAAACAGTCTCCAGTTGTTTGATTCTTCTCCTGCTCATTAGTGTATATCTCCTTGGCAAAATAAAAGCTGTATCACTATACTAGTCTGTCATCACTTTCTGATCTAAGGTTGAATAATTTACAATCCCCCTCATTTCAGCTTGTGACTTGGATAAATCTATTCCAAAGTATTTTTAAGGGAAGGGAAAAAGAAAAAAAAATAAAAATAAAAAAAAAAAAAAAAGTGTTATCTAGAGTTACTCTTCTGTAACTGTTTTGAGATCACAAAATTTAAAATGAAACTGTCAAGCATTTCTGTTCCAGTTCTGTTCTGCTTCATGTGTCAACGTAATAATAAATATATGAAAATATTCTTTCTTTTTGCTTGATTTTAAACTCATAAGCATTAAATTGGTAGTTACTTTTTAAATTTAATTTACCCTCTCCCTTTCCTTTCACTCTGCTTTAAATGAATACCTGAACATTTCACTAGG
Source organism: Antrostomus carolinensis (assembly GCF_000700745.2). NCBI lineage: Eukaryota > Metazoa > Chordata > Aves > Caprimulgiformes > Caprimulgidae > Antrostomus > Antrostomus carolinensis. The sequence continues at coordinate 6,701 of NW_010286628.1, forward strand.
GGTGGCTTTTTTATTGCAATTCCCTATTCACCGTCTCTATACCATTCCTTACTGTAGAAGTTTTATCAGATCAAACTGTGCTACCGTTGTAAAGAACTATGTTGTATTTAGCCTGTTTGGTATGAAAACTATTCCACCCCTCGTTATTACTGTCATCCTACTTCTAGCCTTTTCTAGTTCTATTGGATTTTTTTTTTTAGCCAAAAATTCATGCAATATATCACAGTTATAAGCAGTGTTGTAATAAAGTTAATCAATTGTGGTACAGAAGGATGACAGAGAAGTAAGCTTCTTCTACTTAAATATGTATGACATATTTGAAAAGCACATATGAGTGCAGAATTATGAGGTTATAAATTATTTTTAACTTTTGGAGAAGATATGGATCCAAGAGAAACGGGCAAAACAAGTGAGCAACCATCATGCAGTCTTTGCTTGTTTAATTATGCCTGCTGCCAAGCAAACTTAGTTGACAAAAACTTGAAATTATCCAGAGTTTCACCTAGAAATCAAGTGCATCTAGTTGAATCTTCATGCTTAGAGCTTGTCACCACTTCCTGATTTTTAGTTTTTGTCATTTCTTTTTGTCAGAAAATACCGATTTCAAAACCAAGTCTTAAAGAAGAAATATTTCATCCCTTGCATGGAATTCCTGAACAAGACTGCAAGGAGACACAGGAAAGAAGAAACATACTTAGCTCAGTTGCTAAAACTCTCATCAGGTATTCTGAGTCAGATCCAACTTCATATCTAATTAGATTTATGCTTTGTATGCATGACCAGAAGCCTGGCCACTTTATCTTCTGGAATATCCTCAAGCCTGGAAATAGCACAAAAAACTGAATCTTCTGACTATATTTTACAGCACACACCAAGAATGTATTAACCTTTCAGGATGATTGGTAGGTCTCCCCAAAAATTTGGGGATTTTTTGTAGATTTTATCTATTCTAGCTGCCTTTGCATCTGTGCTCTATGACTAACACTGAACAAGGAATCTGTAGTGTGCCAATGCCAGATACAATGAGGAGAGACAGTGAGCTGAATTCAGGCTATCAATAAAAGAAATATGCATAAGTCAAACCTCACAATCACCTTGGTCTTCTCTCTAGAGGTTAGATAAATGCAGACGTAACAACTCAGATCAGAGACAGCCATTTCCCATTCCGGAGGTTTGTACTCTAATAATAAGTAGCTATACTCAACTCTTGTTGATATTTTGGTAACTCCGATTTTTCTTTTTCCTGGCAAGCTTCACACTCCACTGAGGACAGTGGAGTGCACTAAAATAGTCTCTAGACATATGAAGTTTAATTTCATATTCGTCTAAGTCTGACCCATCTAATGGTAAATTTCACATTTTACGAGAAACTTATAATTAGGTAGATTTTTCTTTAAAAACCAAACAAGCAAAAGAGCAAGGATAATCACATCCTCTTTTAAAAAGCCAGACTCCTTTTTTTTTAATAGCTCTAGTCATTCTGTGAAATCTATCATTTTCTTCTAGGGAATGACATGTCAATTTTCTGAATATATGGCTGTCATGAATCCACCTGACTGACAGTTTTTAAACCAATTTATGTCAGTTACAGTAGCAAGACTGAAAACCTGTATTATTTGAAATCAAGTAGAATACTATTTGTTTTAGAAAGACATTTTGAGCTGCTCACTAGTAATGAAGATAACGATGAACACAAGTCACTTGTTGACACGCTGACAGTACTGCTATTCCTTAGTTTAGCTGCAGATGTTTTCATCATTAAAAGGTTATGTCCCAATGGGCTACTTGGATGAAAGTAGTTAGTATTTCCAGAAATGCAGACAGTTGCTTCATAATCACAAGCAAAACCAACAAAAAACCCCAAGAGGACTGGTACATTTTTCAACACATTTTGCTTGCCAACATTGTTCGGTAAAGCAACTTAAGCTTGATTTTCCTTAGTACTCTACTTCTAAAGAAGGCATCTAAAATGTGCATGGTTAGGATAGATCTTTGTGAATAAAAGGATGAACCGAAGTAGCTAAAAAGCCCTCCTGAATTCATTTGAAACCTACTCCAAGAAATTCTTAGCCACCAAATGAGTACCACTTGGAAAATCTGCAGCACAGAGTAAATCTGGAAGAATAAGGATATTACTACAATTTTTATTCACATTAGTGATGCATTCTGCTAGTTAACTACATGCTTATTACACTGTAAAAGTAACTGTCAACTAGTGATTGCATAACTGATAATGTTTTTTTTAGAAGACTGGCATCATGTTCTAATGTTCTAATACCTTAGGCAATTACTGAATTACTTTGAAGACCCACTTGTCTCTTAAACTAACTGTCCTTCATTTCCCACTAAATCTTCTTTTCAAACTCCTCAAAACTTTGGTGAAGAAGATCAACTGACCAAACTGGATGAGTTTCAGGAATATTACAAAAATTTAAAAGCTATTTTATAAACCTTATTTGTTACATCTTATATCACAAGTATTCTCTGAGTATTCAGATGAGTTTTTCAGAAATAAAATACCTTTCTGTATGCAGCAAGAATAAAAAGATTCATCTGAGATTCCTACTACTGAATTAGGCAACTGATAGAAAACACAGTCTGCAATATTGCATAGTGAAAAATGTCAAAATCCTCATTAGCTCTATTTACTGCCAGACTTCAAGTCTTCTGTAATTACATTAGCTTAACTTTAAATTCTGTAAGAATAGAGATATTCTAAACCAGGTGACATACTCCATTCTTATGTTATCGTTAAGTAGTCAGTTAGTTCAAGTACTGAATCCACATTTACCTGCTTTTGCTGCCTGATGTCAAATCATTAAGGTGATTTTAGATGTAGATGTATTTTAAATAAGATATAGTCCAAATTATATCCATTTGTCTGTCTAACTGTATTAATGTTAGATATGTTACAAATTTATCTACCTGTTGAAGTCAGTAATTTCCCATATATTGGAATAATCATATAATGTCCTTTGCTACTATGTATTCTCCCACTACAATCTTGACAAGAAGCAATGCATTCCATTTCATTACCTGGTCTTGCCTGGACAAAAGGCACACTGGAAGCCTAAATTGAACTGTGTCTATATACATTGGTGTTGTTCCCTCCACCAATATCATATACTTTGTAGAATATCGATAAGGTATTGTTATTAGTTGCTGCTCATCCAAGGTCATAGTGGTTTTTTTGGTGGTTTGCAAGTGCAAAAGACTGGAAGAGGGGAACTGTAGTAATTAACAAAATACAGAATTGGCATTTGGATATAACAATGAGATATTCTATATCATATCACGTCATGTTCAGTGTATTAACCAGGGCTGACTAGAAAATGGGGCTATTCTCTTGGGGATCTCTCAGTCTCGCTCTTCCAGGATTGTGGTTTTGGTTTTTGAACAGTCTCTGCTCTGGGATCACTGGCTGGGGATAGGCTAGGAATAAGTTGGTGGGTGGTTAGCAATTGCACTGTGCATTACATTGTTCATTCTGTTATTACTGATATTATATTATTATTTTATTTCAATTAGCAAATTGTTTTTATCTCATCCCACAGATTTCCTTACTTTTACCCTTCCAATTCTCCCTCTTACTCCCTGGGAGAGGAAAATGAGAGTGACTGTGTTTGGCTGCAGGTCAAGGGAGTGAAACCACCACACACATTTTCTTAAGTGCAGAACACAAATTATTTCTAAATTGGAGAAAATAAATAAACTTCCAAATTACTGCAGAATATGTAGTCAAATGATATGGTACAGATCTATTGCAAGCACATTTTTTGCTCCTTCTACTGGCTTTGGACGGGGAAAAGAAGGGAGTAAAGATAGATGTCATTACACTTGGGGTTGCCTGATGCTCGCTTCTCCCTATTCATTGTGTTGTCCTTTACTTTCCACACTAACACAGGTCTTTTGGAGACTGCGATTTTTTACACAATAATTATCCTTGAAGACTTGGCCATGACACCAGGGAGAATTAATGATGGATGCATAGGGACTTCTTGGGCATGCCTTTAAGAGGAGACTCAGAGGGTAACTATCACTCCATTGAGAAAAGCCATGATCCAGGAGAATTTATGTTAACTGTTCTATAAGGAAGCAATCTTTCTTCCTCTCTCCCATTATCAGAAGTGAACTCTAAGCACAGCTTTAAGTATACTGCTATATATACTTAGTCCAACACTCTTAATGTGTAATTAGGCTTATTTCCTGCACAGCACAGCTAACTTTGGAGAAGTGCCTTAAGAATTACAGTTGTGCACTGCTGGTAGGCAGATTAAGCCTTGTTTGTCAGTTGATTGAGTCCTGGAAGTTAAAAAAAAACCACAAAAGCTGAAGAATGAAAGTCAGAAATACATTTAAACTTAAATAAAGTAGGTGAGATAAATGCAGTAATAATTAAGAAAGAGGACTACCAAATATACTGATGACCAGTTAGAAAGTTAGTTTTCCAACCTGTCCTGGGTTTGGTTAGGATTGAGTTAATTGTTCTCAGGGAACTGGGAGAGGTGCGCGGGGCAGGGCAAGTGTTCCAAACATTTGTGATACATTCCATACCAGATGAGGGTATTCCTCAAGGAAGTTACGGGAGGAGGGTCTGCTGGGTACAGTAGTTCACGAGCTGGTCCTACGGTAAGCTGTTTAATTTTTACATTATGTATTCTGTCATTAGCACTGTTGTTTGCCATTATTTCTCCCTTACTATTCCAGTAAACTGCTCATGTCTCAACCTCTGAGCCCCATTCGCTTATATTTTCTCCTCCCCATATCACTACCCTTCCTGGTTAAACCATGTCAAAACCATATATAAGTTTTCTTCATTGTAGTTTTGGCAATGTTTGAATGCCTGTTTCTTTCAAACACAATGATCATAATTGACAGACTGTCATTCTTTTGCCATATGGATGTTTCCAATGGGTGTTCAGCTAAGCTCTTGATTTAATTAACTTTCATTTGAATTATCTGGGTACTGGATCAAGCCCTTAGTCATCTATCTGAATGTTCTATCGGTCTATGGACTAAAGTCAGGAGAAAATCTACTCTGCATGTATATCTGACATCAGCAATACAAAGAAAAATTTCCTTGAATCAAGTAGTATGTATATGACAAGATAGTAAAATTACAAGCTGATTCATATTTCTAAGTCATAGGATAATCAAAATAATTGCTCTAAATCTTAATCATTTTGATTAATAAAAAAAAAAAAGAGCAGAAAGTCAAAGGGTAACTAGTCCATTTTACCTACTACAAGCAAGAACCAACTATAATGAGTAAAACTATAGTAAGGAATATTTAAAATATCTGAGTATATACTCTACCTATACAGTTAGTTGGTGAGGAAAATACATGGATATAATATATATAATATACTTAGGTAATCATGTATGTAATTAAACAGATACTTGTCTAACTTATCTACAAAGCCTTCTAATGATGATGGCAACAGAAACTTACTAGTCTCCATTTTGTCCAAGAAAACAAAATATGAGGCAAGCTTTACAAGAGAAGATGATAGGGCCACAAAGATGATTAGGGACCTGGGGCATGATCAGGGACCTGGAGCATCTGCCTTATGAGGAAAGGCTGAGAGTGTTGGGACTCTTCAGCCTGGAGAAGAGAAGACTGAGGGATGATCTTATCAATGTCTATAAATACCTGAAGTGTGGGGGTCAAGTGGATGGGGCTGGGCTCTTTTCAGTGGTACCCAGTGACAGGACAAGGGGCAACAGGCAAAAACTGGAACACTGAAAGTTCCATACAAGCCTAAAGAAAAACTTCTTTACTGTGAGGGTGATGGAGCACTGGAACAGGCTGTCCAGAGAGGTTGTGGAGTCTCCATCTCTGGAGATGTTCAAAACCCACCTGGATGCTTTCCTGTGCACCCTGTTGTAGGGAACCTGCTTTGTCAGGGGCGTTGGACTAGAAGATCTCTGAGGTCCCTTTCAACCCCTATGATCCTGTGATTCTGTGATATGATAGGTCCATTAAGAAACAACATAGAAATACAAATTATTCCTTTGTAATGCAGACCATTGGATAATTTGCATGTAACTTCATAGCTGTTTTCTTAAGGCTGTGGATGTTGTCTTTCTGGATGTTAGCCTTTGACATCATTTCCCACAGCATTCTCCCGCAGAAAATGGCTCCTCATGGTTTCAATGGGTATATACTTTGCTGTCTAAAAAACTGGCTGGATGGCCCTACCCAATGAGTGGTGACGAAAAGAGTTTAAACCAGTTGGCAGCCAGTTGTGAGTGGTTTTTGCCAGAGCTCAGTATTGGGGCCAGTCCTGTTTAATATCTTTATCAATGATCTGGACAACTGGGTTGAATGCACCCTTAGTAAGTTTACAGATGACACCAAGCTGAGTGGAAGTGCTGATCTGCTTGAGGGTAGGGAAGCTCTGCAGAGGGATTTAGACAGACGAGATCGATGAGCCAAGACAAGTTGTATGAGTTTCAATAAGTCCAGATGCTGGGTTCTGCACTTTGGCCACAACCCCCAACAGTGCTACAGGCTTGGAGAGGAGTGGCTGGAGAGCTGCTCAGCAGAGAGAGACCTGGGGGTCTTGATTGATAGCTGGCTGAACATAAGCCAGCAGTGTGTCCAGGTAACCAAGTAGGCCAATAGAATCCTGGTCTGTATAAGGAATAGTGAGGCCAGTACGACCAGGGAAGTTATCTTACTCTATACTCCGTGCAGGTGAGGCTGCACCTAAGGTACTGTGTTCACTTTTGGGTCCCTCACTACAAGAAGGACATGGAGGTACTGGAGTGTGTTCAGAGAAAGGCAATGGAGCTAATGAAAGGTCTAGAACAGGGGTCCTCAAACTTTTTAAAAAGGGGGCTGGTTCACTGTCCCTCAGACACTGTCAGGGGCTGGACTAAAGTTTGGAAAATAATGAACGAATTCCTATGCACACTGCACATATTTTATTTGTAGTAGTGCACAAAAAACAGGAAAAAGAATGCAATATTTAAAGTGAAGAACAATTGTAATCAACAAAAACAAATAATGTTTCAATGTGAACTATGGGCCTGCTTTTGGCTAATGAGATGGTCAGTGTTAGGTTCCATATTTGTCACTGCTAGGTGTAGCAAGTGATGCCAGTGTTCATCAGTTAGTCTGGGTCTGATTGGAGATTTCAGATGTTTCATTTGGGAAAAGGTCTGCTCACAGCCATAGGTGCTGGCAAAGACGGCTGCAATTTTGAGTGCATGGTTCCTGAGATTATGATATGTCTCTGAGGGGAGAGATGCATAGAAATTAGTAAGGCTGCTTGATTTGAATGCATCTTTCAGCGAGTCACAAGTCTGTAGTTTGGCCAATTCCATTTGGTAAATCAGATCAACAGTTTCAATGT
>NW_010286629.1:0-208 GCF_000700745.2 Antrostomus carolinensis
CCCCAGGCCTCTTACCGTTAAAAGCTCTTAGAAACAAACTTTTCCATGGTGCTGTTTTTGAGACAGAGACATCAGTGCGGACATCTCGTCCTTCCTTCCTCCCTCGCCCGCGTCCATCGCAAACGCTGGTTCCTGTGCCCTGAGCGTTAGGCAGAGCTTTGGATCTGCGGGGACGGTGAGGGTCACCTCGTGGCTGACAGAGTAGCTG
>NW_010286629.1:576-2488 GCF_000700745.2 Antrostomus carolinensis
CTTAAAGGTCTTTTCCAGTCGAGATGATTCTGTGGTTCTGTGAGGGGAGATTCAGACTAGATATAAGGAAGAAATTTTTTACACTGAGGGTGGTGAAACCCTGGCCCAGGTTGCCCAGAGAGGTGGTAGAAGCCCCATCCCTGGAAACATTCCAGGTCAGGTTGGACGGGTGTTGTTTCAGGGCTGGTAAAGCAACCTGATAAAGGGGTGGTAAAGCAACGGGGCTCTGAGCAACCTGATTGAGTTGAAGATGTCCCTGCTCACTGCACAGGGGTTGGACCAGGTGACCTTTAAAGGTCTCTTCCAATCCAAACTACTCTATGATTCTTTCCACATTCGGTGTGGCACTCAGAGTATTTATGTTTTTCTGAGTTGTTTCAGGGCTGGTAAAGCAACCTGATAAAGGGGTGGTAAAGCAACGGGGCTCTGAGCAACCTGATTGAGTTGAAGATGTCCCTGCTCACTGCACAGGGGTTGGACCAGGTGACCTTTAAAGGTCTCTTCCAATCCAAACTACTCTATGATTCTTTCCACATTCGGTGTGGCACTCAGAGTATTTATGTTTTTCTGAGTGGCTGTGTAGGGTTCAGCGTTACTTTTTCAGTGCAATAAGTGCTTTGGGCTACTTTTGTAAAATCATTATGGTTTGTGTTCTTCAGGAGCCGACTGACAGCGTATTGTTTCACCATTTCTGTAGCCGTACGGGTGTAGAACAGTGAACTGTGTAACAAGGAGGGATGAGATCAGACGTGATGAATGTATGACAGCTGGGAAACAGAACAGAGAAATCCTAGAGGAAACTGGAAAGGGAAAGGTTGGGTCCAACAGGAGTTTACCAAGTGGAGGCAGCAGGTTTGTGAATGAAATTTGAAAGGACTTGAAAAAAATTATTTGAGATGGAAGGGGTTTTACAAAATTGAGTCAATGTGGAGGAAGTGTTATGAACTGAAGAAAATTATTGAGATAGATTGTACATTGTCTAGGAAAAATAAACACATCCTCAGACCCAAGTGTGTGTAAAAGCCTAATTAGGGTTTTCAGTCTGAAGTTATGATATTAGTTAGTCTTTAAGTAGCATCTGTATCTTCATTTTCAAAAACAGTTTAACTACCATCATTATTATTTCCCTACCACTGCACCATTTCTTATTCTATTTCTGCAAGAATATAGGTGCCTTACTTGCTCCTCTTGTCATTTTACTTAGGTCTCTGTCATGACTCTGTTGCTGTAATGGGATTTTGTAGGGTGCAATAAGATGCAAAAAAGGGGATTTCATTGGAAACAGACTGTATTTATATAGTCCATAAATGCTTTTTCTTTCTGTACATTCTATATATTGTAGTGGTCTTTCATTTTTTATAAACGAAAGATCATTTATAAAAATGATTAATAATTGTATTTATAATTGTAACAATAAGTTCATATTTAATTTTAAAATATAAATTTATAAATATTTTATATACCTATATACATTTAGCATCCAAGAAAAAATTAGTAGAAATAAATAACTTCCTAGAAAGCTGTACTAATTTTCATTATTGAAAGGATGGTTGTGGTAAACCAACAAATTTGTCTGTTCTATGCCAGAGCTGAATCTTGCTAAACATAATTTGCATTGTTTTGGTTGTTTAAATGGAGGGGTATTTAATTACTGGAGTGAGCCATACGGCATTTATGAAATCTGGGGTTTAAATCCTGCATATTAAACTTCTCTCTCTTTTTTTTTTTTTTCTTTTTTTTCCCCCACTTCTATTCACTTACTAGTATTCTTAGGTTACAAGTAGTCCCTTTTAAAGTAGTGGGAGTGATGTATATCATATTGGAATATCCTAATACATTATGGAGGTGCTCTCATGCCATATGCTCGGTCACTTCCTGAGTTAATTCAACATGTAGAAAGTCTCTGGTTTTA
>NW_010286629.1:2502-5569 GCF_000700745.2 Antrostomus carolinensis
AGCAATGGTATTGTATTGGGATTAATGTGTATTAGGCTGTGGATAAGAGGAGCAGTAAATACAGTGAGTTTGTTTTCTGACTCCTGAAAAAGACATCCTTCTGTACTTTAACTTGAGAGCTTTTTTGCTGTGTGTACTAGAAAATACTGACATTAACTTTCTGTAAACTTTAAATTCTATAAACATCCTAAGGGTTACGAACAGAAAGAAATGGGGTTCCTAAATGATTTGAAATCGACTTAAGCATGTTGTAGTTCACTAATAATCATGGTAGCTGTCTTTACACCTACCTAGGCAAACTTTCTTTCACTGTTTTAGGCTTATTTGGCATGTTTTTGATAAATACTTTGCCATTAATAAAAAGATAATTTTTTTTTTTCTCTCTCTGCCCTGCATTAATGAAGAATAATAAGGGTAAGGGATGAAGAAGTATGGAAGAGTAGGAGTTCACTATATTCACTATAGGATCTTAAACAGCTATTTCTTACAAAAGAAAGGAGAAGGTATGGCACTTCTAAGTGTTACTCATATGCTACAATTCCCTGGGACCCATGTTCGTAACTTCTTACATGACTATTGAATTTATGTTAATGCACAGATTCTACATCCCCCACGTAAAATGTAGACACAAAATCACACAGGCAGATACCAGTATGTGATCTAAGGACAGGAGATTGTGCCCTGCAACCACCTATACTGGGTTGCAGCTTTTGCCATTATGCTACAGTGTTGCTTAGGACTTTCCACACAAGCAGGGAATGACACTTCTAGGAAGTAAAAGTTGTGGCTGTGGAGCATCATCACACATTAAAAACTAGCTAGGCATGATGAGTGGAGAAATAAGTTGTACTGATGAATAAAAGCAGACCCCAGAAAGGAGCTTTCTCTCAGTCATGGGCAATTCCCTACAATGTCTGGAAGGATTATTAGGTTCATGTTAAGTTGTAATGGAAAGGTTGCTTTCAACTTGCAACATGGACTTTGATTATTTTAAGTCTCATTGATGCTGTTAGCTAGAGAAGAGGGAGAACTTAGAAGCTCTTCTTTCAAGACACATACTCTCCTTGTTTCAAACCTCCCTTTCAAAAGTTCTTTCTGAAGTTATTTGTATGAAATTAATCTCTTGAAATTGGTATCTAACGTATGCCTGTGATTTGGTTTCAGGATGATTCCTCTCCAGAGTTTATTTTTGAATGGAAGGATGCCCTTTTCCAGTAGAAGATGGTGATCCTAATGTATGATCATGGAGAAGGGGATAAGTTCAGTAGAAGTGTTACCTTCCAAATCGTCTCAGGTTACAGCTGTAAAAGTGGTGGTCAAAGAGCCTGAAACAAAGCAAACCCAAAGAGGGAAACGAGTGGGATTTGTGCTCGTCCATGCAGGTAAGATACAGAATCATAACAGCTGGAATGGAAATAGTGCATATACAAACTAAATATCAACTGAAATTTCATATTGGCCTTGGACCACTAGTATATTAATAAAATTACATTAACTTGGGATGTAAATCTGGCAGTGGAGAGTTTGGTTGGAAGTTTCATTGGCTGGAGGATCTTGGAAGCTGTTAATAAAAATGTAGGGTTTTGGGTGTTCTGAATGGTATTTTTTTTCTTCTTGGCAAAGAAAACCCTGAACAAAACCCCTAAATTTAAATGATTATAAAATATCAAATTCCGCAGTTAATCTGCTAAGCTTGGACAACCTACAAAATGTGAGAGATTTTTTCAGTCTATTTCTTTACTCTGTAGAAGAATCAAACATAACTATTTTATTATTGACAGTTTCTTGTCTAACTTGTCTGTAAGGACAGTCTGTTGCAAACTTCTTTTTTTTTTTTTTTTACTCTTTTGAGTTTTCCTTCAAGTCTTAATTTTTTTTTTTTAAATCTTGGTTGTATGTGAATGAATTACTACAGTTCTTTCCACATGTAATTAAGAGGTCATCTACTCAGATGTGATTAAAAAACCGATGTTATATGTGTCTTGCTCGTAAATTTTTTTCCAATAGGTTCTTTCTTAAATACTGTTAATCATGAAAATATTAGCGATGCTTATATCTGACTGTGTATTTGCTTTTAGCATATATGTGATGACACAAACAAAAATTGAGCAAAGTAGCCTGCTGACACCTAAAATATTTGAAAAACCAACATGCTACTTTGTTTATAAAATCCTTAAGGTAGAAAAAAACCCCTGGAAACCTCAAAGAACTTATTCTGGGTTGATATTTGATGACCCTGGTATTCTGTTTTAAGAGCAAATAGACTTGTTCAATATATTGTCCTTTACTGTGTTATTTTGTTTAAAATTCTAATTCTTTTACTAGTAGTGTTAAAACTTATTAGAGTTTCTCAAAGCTAACATTTCTAAAGGTGAGGAAAGGGAAGTTGAGATAAATACAAACATATTTTTCAAGTTCAAAAACTGGCAAAACAGAAGTAGTGGAATTTAAATATCAGTGTGCTAGTCTTGTCTGTTACTTTTCTCATGCTGCATTTAGTCAAATAGTGGGCATTGGTATATTTTTCAGTGGCTACAAAATGGGGCAAAATGGTTAGATGCAATGGGACAGATATAAAGACTGAAAATGAAAAAAAGAGGAAAAAATGTGTGTGATCTTTATTTCAAGGAACTCTCCTGGTTCTAAAGGGAGAGTAATGAGTTCTAAAAATGTAGCATGAACATGAGAAGATGAACAGAATAGGAATTGCAAACTTATGTATCAGTGGTAAAAGGAAAATTAGAGTTTGATTTAAAACCAAGGTTTTTGCCCCAATAATGGACAATAAATAAAAAAGCTATGCTGGAAGTCCTCCAGGAATGAGCAAAACTGGAATCTCTTTAACAGTGTTTATAGGAAGAGATTGTATGATGCTGAAATTTATACCTGTAAGCTTCTGCATATATACCCTGTATCCTATATTTTACTAGGTGTATATGAATCAATGTTAGAATGCATAACATTGTCAGTCATTGATACAAAAATTAAACACACTGTAAACCTTAATCAGGAAGGCTGTATCTGCCTGTATCTGCCTGCACTGTCAGCAAGTTTGCTGATGATACCA
>NW_010286630.1:0-332 GCF_000700745.2 Antrostomus carolinensis
AGCTTAAAGGGCTTTTCCAATCTGGATAATTTTGGGGTTCTGTTTAGTCAATAGGAACCACCTTGCAGCTTTAGTGAGCTGAGTATTTACACCAACATGAAAGAAACGTTGCTGAAAAAAAATAATTTGGTTAATAGCTGTTGCAGAAATACCATCAAATTTTGCAATCCTGCCTTGCCAGGACGACAGGAAATGTGCTGCCAGCAACCGACATGTGATTTTCACGTGCTCATTTACAGCAGATGGTTAATTGCTGCTCACACATGGGCACCTCTGTAACATCAGGGCCAGAGACTCTCTGTCCTCCTCGAGGCCAATTGCATGTTGGGGGG
>NW_010286630.1:424-3680 GCF_000700745.2 Antrostomus carolinensis
CTCACCAGGCAGGAATATGAAGTATACAAGAAAAACTTACCCCCAGCTTTTGCCTCCTTGCACGCAGGGCTTTGGTGGGGTTCCCACATATAACTTGACTGAGTCCTAAGAAAAAAGGAAGAAAATAAACATTTCACTCCAGCATTTAACAAAAGGTTCTGTCTTTGCAATCAGTCAATATCATTTCCCAAGACAGGAGGATGTCCTATTTCCTGGCGTGGGTTCCCTTATCGGCTGGGACGCCGTATCGGCGGGCACGACCTGACACCGCTGCTAAGAGGCATTTCTCTCTGTTTCTCCCCGAATCTGTCTCCTTCTGCTCCTGCCCTGCCTCCTCCACCATGCTGGTGCAAACATTTGAGTGGCCACATGGCGAGTCAGATCAGGGAACAGATTCTGATTAAAAATAAAAATGCTTTTTGGGGGTTTTTGTTTGTTTGTTTGTTTGTTTTGCTGGGTTATTTTTCAGCTAGATCTTGATCAGAAACAGGTTCCCCATGAGGCTATGCAGGTGCTCTTGCCAAAACAAGAGACAAAGCAGCAAAGGGGCAGGAAGAAGCAGTGAACATGGGGTGAAACTGTCTCTGTCAGCAGTGCTAGCTACCTAAAAGTGCACATGAGATGATGGGCTCATTCCCTGGCAAGCTGTTGCTCACTTTCCCTGTCCTTTTCCAAATGCACACTCAGCTGTTGACATCACATTGCTTCATCTAGTTCATCACTCTGAGTCCTACCTACAGCAAAGAACTGAGGTGGGACCGACACGCGGGAGAAGCAGCCCATGATTCTAGGAAAACAAACACCATCTTCCTATCTAATCCGCGCTCTACGGGCTGGTGGAGTTGCACTGTCAAAGTCTTTCCAGGAGCCAGGAAAGGATGTGTTGGGAGGTGGCAAATATTGTACCAGGAGTGAACTCCCTTTCCATCCAGCTCCCCCCAGGAGCAGCTAATTGGGCAGTACTTCCAGGTGGCCAGGGCAAGAAGGGCAGTGGTACACCTGTAGATCAGGTATGTGAAGTCAAGGAACTGATTTCTCTTGCTGAGGGACCCACTCCTGGAAACCCAAAAGAAGGTGCTGACTGAGAGCAGCGACGCTGCTGCAGAATGAGACCTCAGTACACATAGTTGGAGCACATGATCCAACGGAGAGCGAATGTGCATCACCACACCTTCCTGGAGAACTACCTTGGACCACATTCCTAGGACTGAACAAGATGTGTCCAGATGTGACTTAACTGAGCCCCAACTCGGCTGACGTGTAATTTAAAGGACTGAGCAGGACAGCTTCTGATGAGGTGTGGAAGGCAACTTCAGCAAGGGAGCAGTGCTGCAGTATGGGGCTGTCAAGAGGGACAGGAGCACAGAATGCATGGAGTGAGGGGCTGAGGAGGGGGAAGTCAAGGTGACTTGCACCTTCTGCTGCAGGGGGAAAGGAAAAAAGGGGAAAGGAAAGCCCACGCTGGAGCAGGTGAGTCCCATGGATGAAAACATACGCTGAACCTGATGTAGCAGTGGCATGGGTGGGTGGTATTCAAAGCACCCAGGCTTTCATCAAACAACAGTAACACTCAGAGGGAGGAGAAGGTGTGGGAAAGAACAGGATTAAAAAAAACATACATTACCATGTGTCAAATCACTGGAGCAATCTTTTGGGAACAGCTGGCCAGGAACAGTGGGATCTGGAAAAGGAGAGGCCCCGTAAGACAGGTGGGCACTGACAGATCTTCCTGCCTTAGCAGACCACTGTGCAGATCCAGGTCTGGAAGCTGTCAGGGGTCGTGGGCCACATCTGGATTGCCTCGCTACAGCCCCAAGATACGGATCTAAGAGAGAGGTTTCACTAGTGTAAGCGCAGTCGTGCAAGGCTTCAAACCACACCACGACTGTATACGGCAGTACGGTGACTGCTGCTGCACGCGTGGAGCTGTAGGGGACAGAAAAATCTGTCATTGCAGCTACAAGAAACATCCTAGGTCAGGTTGGACGGGGCTCTGAGCAACCTGATCTGGTTGAAGATGTTCCTGTCACTGCAGGGGAGTTGGACTGGATGTGGCGGTTTCACTCCTTTGGCTGCAGCCAAACACAGTCGCTCGCTCACTCTCCCCTGCCTGAGGAGGCGGGGAGAGAAACAGAAAGGGTACAAGTAAGAAAACTCATAGGTTGAAATAAAAAACATTTAATAATTGATATAAAACTTAAAATAATAATGATAATAACAGTAATAAAAGAATATGCAAATGAGTGATGCCCTGTGCAGTTGCTCACCACCCGCTGACCGATGCACAGCCTGTCCCAGCCAGTGATCCTGGGGTGAATCCTCAGCTTTCCGCTCAGCCCTGGTTCATGTACTGACCATGCCGGGATATGATCTGGAATATCTCATTGGCAGAGCCAAATGCCAATTTGGGGTTTGCTAATTACTACACTTCCCCCCTCCTAGTCCTTTGCACCTGCAGACCAGCAAAACATGAAGATCTTGGACTAGCAGCAACTAGAAACATTAGTACTTGATCAACATTCTTCTCATAACAAATCCCACTGAAACCAAACCACAGCTGTTCCAGCTACTGAGAAGAAAATTAACTCCATCCCAGCAAAACCAGGACAATGACTTTTAAAGGTCCCTTCTAACCCAAACCATTCTATGACTCTATGATTCCATGCTGGAATGGGTCAAGCCTGGAGACAGTGGGCTTCCTGATGCTGCATGCAGTCCCCTCTAGCTGTCCTCTGCAAATGGCAGAACCTGGGGACTCCCAACTAAACTGAAGTCCCTTCCCACCCTTCTCCTGCTCCTGGGCACCAGGGACAGGCTGCTGGCTGAGGATGGGGTCAGGAACTGCTCTGTGCTCACCACCCACCTCCAGGTGCCCCAGAGGTGAGCCTGGATGTGTCCAGGGCTCTACTGCTTCCCCCACCTGCGTGCCCAGGGTAGGAGTAAGCTTCCTCCCACTTGCTGCCTGTGAAAGAACAACTGCAGGTTTGCCACAGGCACAATCCAAGCCCCCAGGTTTAAAATACATTGCTCAAAAACCCAGGGACAACACAGATGTGATGGCCACCTTATAGCGTCAACCAGGGCAACCTACATACCAGGAGTTATGGAAATCTGGCAGTGAGAGACATTTGCAGCACTGCCTCAAACAGATACTCCTGAACTACAGAGAGAAAAGTGAAAGCTGAGTTTTCACAAGGCTACAGGGCAGGGTGGGTTATATACAGCTGCCAACCATATCCTGGGCTGCACCCAGAGC
>NW_010286631.1:0-7304 GCF_000700745.2 Antrostomus carolinensis
TTGATTGGTAATAAATTAAATTCATTTTCCCAAAGTCAAGTCCGTTTTGCCCATGATGGTAACTGTTGAGTGATTTCTCCTTGTCCTTATCTCAACCCACAAGCCTTTCATTATGTTTTTTTTTCCCCTGTCCACCTGAGGAGGAGGGTGATAGAGCAGCTTTGGTGGGCACCTGGCCTCCAGCCAGGGTCAACCCACCACAGAGGTAGGTCACACAACAGGTATTGGACAGGGTCTAGAGTGAGTGCTCCTTGAAGAACAAATGGACTACATCATGCCTTGCTTTTCTGACCAAGCTCCTTTTCTTATGTTAGAAGAAAACAAGCCTTTCCATAATTCCTAATCTTTCCTATTATCTCATCCTGCTGCTGAGCCCACAACAGCAGGTGACAGATTGTGGAGAGGGCTTTTAGAGATATTGTAGATGCTTATCTGCTATAAATCACAGCTTCATTGCCTCCAGTGGAATATGCTGAGCTCTATCAGCAGAGGGTCTGACTCTGCACGCTGTATTTTAGAGCTGCGGTGTTGTCACCGTCTCTGCAGAGAAACTACCGATGTTCTATTTGTAATTTAAATTAATGAAGAATGAATGTTATTATTTCTGCCACAGAAAATGAGCTCCCCATACAGCAAGGAAAAAAAAATAATGATGTCAGGCTTTCTTTTCAGCTGTAACTCTTCAATGGTTTTACAAAGGAAGAAAATAGTATTATCCTGTTCCACAAATTAAGGCACAAAAAGGGACATGTAACCAGCAGAGCTACTAGCAGATCCAGGGACAGGCTCTCATAAAAGGCAATAAAATAAAATAAATCCACAAGGATTTCGCAGAGATCAGAAACCTACAGGATAATGATTCAGAAAACTTAGGAACTGGAGGCCTTATGTCCAAATAAAGCAAAGCGATCAGAATGATCTGATGGCAAAAGGAAGGAAGATTTTACACATTTCTAAACATTTTCCAGTGGTGCGGGAGTTATCTTTTACTATGAGCTAACATCTTCCCTGCATTTGTAAGCCTGGATTCAACTGAAGCTGAATAAACTAGCATTGCTTTTGACAAGGCAGTCCTTGACCAAAAAATAAAAATAAAAATAAAAATAAATTAATTAGCTCCATTACGCTATTTCAGAAAATGAGTCAAGTGTAGCAGTCAAAAGCCAGCAGCACAGTGCCAGCATGTACATTTGTTCCAAGGCTGGATAAAGACCCATAAAAACACCCTTAATGTAATTGCTGCAGAGTTACAACAGGTAAGGTCACTTCCAGCTTGGCACAACTTCAGGGGAGAC
Source organism: Antrostomus carolinensis (assembly GCF_000700745.2). Taxonomy (NCBI): domain Eukaryota; kingdom Metazoa; phylum Chordata; class Aves; order Caprimulgiformes; family Caprimulgidae; genus Antrostomus; species Antrostomus carolinensis. The sequence continues at coordinate 1,296 of NW_010286631.1, forward strand.
TCAACTCAGCTCTGAACTTGACCCACCGTATCCATTCTGATGTGCATTGCCAAACTCTCTCCATAGGATGAGAGTCAGGACAGCAGTGAGACCCTGGGCTGCAGTGGTCACACCTTCCCTGGGGGTCTGCTGCACTCAGGGCTCTTAGCTCCTCTGAACATCCCATCCCAAGACAAGTCATGGCCCATTCAGAATTGCTCAGCTATCTCCAAAAAAAAGCTCTCGATAATCTCTAATTTAATGGTCATGTCAGGTCTTCGCATACTACGTATAGATAAAATAATTTTAGAACAATGTATACTTTTTTCTAACCTGAAAAGACATCTAGATTAAAATCATCTGGCTGTGGCTGCCAATGGAATGTAATTAGCATTATTAAAGTGTGACAGGTAGTCCCTGCAGATTTAGCCCTTTCCAGTGATGAATGACAACATGTGTTTTTATGGTTGCAAGAGAATTCTGGATAAAGCTTCCATCATTTAACTGTCCAGTTATTAAGACAATCTATATGACCAAGACCAGAAAGTTTATCACACTTAAAAAACCAAACCAAACCCAACCAAAACCCCAAAAGTATACTGGCATAATGCTTAAAATGCCAGCCTGCATTTGGTTTGTTCATAAAGATTTTTGTGACACTGCTTATCAGTTTATCTCGTAATCACTAGAGTGCAGTGATTTATTAAAGCATTTTAAATTATACCATAACCCTTATTCTGGAGGCTACATTACTGCACAAGTTCATACAGGGAGTTAATTTAGGAAGTTCCTAACAGAGTCAGGAAGAGACTCCAGATATCCTCATTTCTTATCCTATGCTTAAACCTAGCAGCTTGTCTAAACTTTTATAAACAAATCCTAGTCCAATCAATTCTCCAGCTCAGTCTTCTAAAAGCTTCAATCGTCTTTATGTTCAAAGCATCCAGAAATCAGGTGTTTTCAAACAGCTGTCCTCATATATTCGCACTAATGGGGTTGGTGTCAAAAAAACCCAAACGCAAACCAACAAGCACTGGTTGGATTACAGCTTCCCCACGTGTCTCCTGGCCTTTTGCACTTGACCTGACAGAGTTTGGAGTAAAGTCTCATTTCTCTCCTCCTCCTCAGTTTCAAATTTGTTCCTTCTGTTTTATGTTTTAGCCAAGCCTCCGAAATACAGCAGCGAAGTCACCCATGTCCCCTTTACCTGACCATATACCCATGAGTGCATTGGAACTGGGAATCTGAGTATTGCTTTGGCCCAATAAATCTAATCTAAACACATCTATTGAAGTCACAAACAAGAATTGTTTTTAAAAACGTGAGGACTCCAAATGCCAGCGTATTTATCCATCCCTAATTGTAGCTCACCCTCTAGCACACTGCACAAAACCAGAGATTTGCTAATTATCTTTTGGAGGTGAGCTTGGCTGCTCCAGCTTTGATGCTCTGCTTTGCAATTAAATGTATTCCAGCAGTCACATGGGGGAGAAGGAAAAAAACACAGCTTCCAGTTCTGCAATGACCTACTTATGGCATTAAAGCACTGAGGGGGAGGGCTGGGAGGGAGAGGAGAGGTCTAACTAACAGCTTAATGCAAGCTGGCACTTATCTGTGCTTCAGACTACACAGCCATCCGTATCAGATATGACTTCATATCCTACAGAAAGTATCGGTAAGACAAGGAAAGTTAATGACAGGAAGAAATTAATATCAGATCTCAGTTCTCAAAACCTGCAGTAGTTTTAGTATCTCACAGAATCCCAGAATGGTGGGGTTGGAAGGGACCTCAGGAGATCATCCAGTCCAACCCCCCTGCCAAAGCAGGTTCCCTACACCAGGTTGCACAGGAAAGTGTCCAGGTGGGTTTTGAACATCTCCAGAGAGATCCCAAACTTTTTCTGTCTGCTTTGCCATGCCCCATGCCACAGTTCTCCTAAAGTTTGTGTTAAATTCATTATATTGTTCAAGCTACAGGGACTACTGTATTGAGCACCGTGCAGTTACTCAGCTCCCAGTCCCAGATGACATTCCATCTACCTGGACAAGTGCAGAGATGCTCGTTATCCCCTTCAACAAATAAAGTAAAGCAAAGGAAGAGAATCTGATTCATTTACCGTCACTAAGCTAAATCAATGCCTGAGCCACAGATTGACTCTAGATCTTCTTGTCCATTTTTTAACCCTCCAAAACAACTTCCCCCCTCCCCCTCCCCAACTGTCTTTAAGCTTTGAGGCAATTAACCAGAATTGTTAGATAAAGGTGTTGATCATGGGAACATTTTTGCATTCTATCAGGGATCCCAGAAGGCACAGGATTTTAAAACACAGGTGGGGTATGGCTTCTGTTTTCACAGCATCACAGAGTTGCCTCAATTGGAAAAGACCTTTAAGATCATTGAGTCCAATCATTAACCTCACACTGACAAGTCCCCAACTAACCCATGTCCCTCAGCACTATGTCTACACCACTCTGAAATGTCTCCAGGGATGGGGACTCCACCACTGCCCTGGGCAACCCCTTCCAATGCCTCAGAACCCTTTCAGCAAATAAATTCTTCCTCACATCCAATCTCAGCTGCCCCTGGCACAACTTGAGGCCATTTCCTCTTGTCCTGTCACTTGTTCATTGGTTGAACAGACCCATCCCCACCTCTCTACACCCTCCTTTCAGGGAGTTGGAGAGAACCAGAAGGTCTCCCCTCCGCCTCCTTCTCTCCAAACTAAACAATCCCAGAATATTCAATATTCCACTATCCTGGTTTATGGCATAGACAATTTAATTCCTGGACTTCACACTAACCACAGTGCTTATTGGTGATATAGTCCAACAGAAGCCATGCTGAACGGTGCTATAGCCAGGCTCTCCCAAAATTCCATGGACTTACAGCATGTGAAATGCCCACCATTTAAATATCACAGCAAATGTTTTGAAAGCTTAATTACAAGAGTTGAGCCAAACACATCAGTAAGCACATAAAAATCTGTTCGTTCATTTGTAGATTTTTAAAACAACAGAATACAAAGAGAAGGGAAACTAACTTATGCTGGAGTAAATTCAGAGTAACAGTTTGAGGACAATCATTTGCAATTTTTAATTTTTTTTTTTTTTTTTTTTTGCTAGTGTCAGATGAAGTACTAACGTTCAGCCTTGCATTACAAATATATGGGAAATATAATCAAATATAAATGTACAATGGCTACCTTGAAATACACCAGCTAGGAAAGCCAGAAAAGTGAAGGAGAATATGTTTTTTCATCCTTTCAGCCCCCACTCAGATGAAGAGCAGCATCCAGCAGCACCGTCTGCCCCAGCCAGAGGAGTTTCAGCCTGAATTGTTAGTTTCCTTCAGTATTCTCTAGCTCAGTAGCTGCACTGCTTGAAGGAATCATTCACTTCTGTGGAAATTACTAATCCACTTCTACAGACACCACAGAAATTGGCTGTTTCCCCTTTCCCCAACTATTTCTGAGTCACAGAACCTAAGGCTGTGAGCCTGTCATATCTGGTAACTGAGGCAGGGTCAGACACGGTCAGTGCTTTAACAAGAGACAGCCAGGAAGAGGGGAGATGCTATGGAGACGATGCCAGTTAATCAATGGACAGCAAATTACACTTGGCGTGATTCTGCACAGAGCATCGTTCCTTCAGAACGGTCAGCTGTGATATAATTGCCATGGAGCTGGAAACAAAGAGAAATACTGTTCCTACTTGAAATGACACAATATAATAATATAATGAACAGCTCTGAGTTAGTCAAAATCACTATGATCTATTGCAATGGATGAATTCCTATATTAATGTCTTGCAAGAGTTAGTAAAAAAAAAATCTCCGTTCAAAACACTGCTAAAATTCCACTGCTCAGTCAGAGGTTTCATTTAGCATCAAATCCACAGAGGCTTCACTCAGCATCGTGTCCACTCATCATCACATTGTCATGGAGATGGAGGAGTTCTAATCTCAGATTTACTCAGCCTGCAGCATAGCATTGGATATACAGGGACTCACTAGAGTCGACTGATTGCACCTTAAAATCCAAGTGTTAAAATGAGCGAGCAATCAAGAACACGGGGCAAAAGTTGTTATATTTGCTGCTTTCCTGAAGTGTGTCTCCCTTCTAGTATCCTCCTGTAAATGTTAATACCGCTGCTTTTCTACAGTTCGAGTTTGGAAAGGAGGAATTATGCCCTGCAGAGGAGGAATAGAATTCCCTTGCTGTTGTACCCAAGATCCTGTCACAGGCTCTAACACACCAGTGTCTCACTTTATCCATCAATACTGTAAATTATGTACTTTGCCTTGCAGGGACATTAAACCTCAACAGTTGTAAAAACTTTGCCATGCTTGGATGAAAAGCATCATCTAAAGTACACTGTATAATTAATGTGACTGAACAGGCTTTTCCTTCCTTTTAAAGCAGCTTCTTCAAAAGCATTCTGAGCATCTAAATCCTTTTTTTCTTTTCATATCAAGATGATTGATTGCATATTTAAAAGTATTAATTGGTTCTATGATAAGGTTTTTTAAAAAACCCTTAAAGTTTCAAGATATCAGGAAGAAACATTGTAATTGCTCAAATAACTTAAAATGTTCGTACATTTTCACCAGTCCTTAGTACATTCACACAATAAAGGCACCATTATAGGTGAGCTGTATGGTTTTTGTTCAGAAAAGGCTGCTTGTAAGTAATGGACTTGTAAAACATTGTGCACGAACTATAAAGAGCATTCAGAACAACTGATCTCATTCCTTGGTTTAATTATTCAGTTCTTTTTTAGGCTTGAGCTACGTGTCTGGTATATTTGCTTCAGATCTCGAGAGGGTATTGACCAGGTTTTCTGAAGTCTTCTGCATTATTTATCTCTTCCTATCATAAGGGGTCTGATAGGCATACTGTTTCAATAATTAAATGTCAACAATTCATGCTGTTGGCCAAAACCCAGAGGACCTTAATAAATAAATAATAACATCTTGCATTTTTATAGCTTCTTTCATTCAAGGGTCTCAAAGAGCTCTGCAAATATTCATTAAGGACCTCCCCCCCCCAATAGCCTTGTAAAGTAGTTCAGAGTTAGTCTGCTCTCTCTTTTTTTTTTTTTTACATTTGGGAAAACTGGCACAGGAGGATGGATCAGTTAGTCCAAGGTCACAGCTCAAGCTGGTGGCTGAGCCCATACTGACAGCCCCCCTTCCACCAGCTCCCCTCACCGGGCTCCACGCTGATGGCCACGGCAGCAGATGTGACTCTGGGGACCTTACAGAGTCATATAAAAGCAATGACAACAGAGCAGGGCAAGGGGAAATCAGCATCTGCCCTACTCTTGAGTTTTGTTTTAAATGTGTTTTATTACCACATTGTCAAACAAGATGAGGGACAACAACGTGGCATGGTCCACCCGTCCGACCCAGTGCTATCATTTCTTTGTTACTATCTGCGGTGTTGGAGCCAGCAGTGATTTCAGTTAGAGCAAGGAAATATTTGGTATCTTGTTTCCAATCTAATCCATCAACATATTCATTAGGAGGCATATATCTGTTTTATTCACCTTTCTCCAGTCCTTTTTGTTAGCATCATTCTCCATGACCCCTTTTTCACTCCATACTGAGGAAAACAAGAATGATAATAATGATGCTACATTTCTATAGAGGCTTTCATCCCAGTGACATGTTGAGAGCAATGATGAGCACAGAAATAACATAAGAAGCTTTTCAGGCATCCTTTTCTGGAATTAGAAATGAGTTTCTGAGAGAAGGGCTGAGTCTGAAAACTGAGTGCACACCACTCGCTCAGGTAGTTTTCAGTCATTAATTCTACTGCCAGTCCTCCAAAGAGATGAGAAAATTCACAGAGAAATGATCCCAACAACCAAAACAAACCTCCCATTAAGATCCTCACAATAAATACCAAGTTCAGAAAAGCTGCAGTACTGTGCTCCATTGCAGTTCATATCTGGTTTGAACAGAATCATTTGCTTGGAAAAGACCTTTGATATCGTACAGTCCAACCATACCTGTCCACTACTAAACCA
>NW_010286632.1:0-5794 GCF_000700745.2 Antrostomus carolinensis
GAAGGAAGGAAGGAAGGAAGGAAGGAAGTTGTATGTTGCTAAAAACAGCATTTGCCAATTCCCTATAGACTGTAATGGCTCCAAAAGACCCAATTAAAGCAATGGAAATGCAGAAGCAGTAATGCAGAGATTAATCATCTGACCTAAAATAGAGGGAATGCTGAAACATATAAGGGAAGAAAGTGTGTCATTTTAGCTTTAACAGCAAAATAATCCCAGATACAATCTTTCTAAAATGTTTGGCCAACAGAAACCACGAGACAGTGGTTACTATAGCTATCCACCTACAGCAAAGAGCTCATCTATTACAAGCTATAGTTAGAAATGGGCAGGTCTGTCCTTCTGCAGGTCTCATACACAAGAGCTAGGCAACACGCAAAGTACGACACATACCAGCCAGTCTCCAAGAGTGACACCATCAATTAGGATACAGAATAATTCAAAGACCAATTTATCAACTTTTTAAAACAGAATGTCAAGTATGTAATGAATTACAGAATCCCCTCTCACTTTCTCTCTTCCAGGTCAATGTTGTACTAATAAATAAAACGAGACCACAAACTCTCATTGCACGGTAGGTCTGCAACAGTTCTGAAGCAATGGAGAAAAGGTTTCCAATGAAGAAAGCCTGCACGTATTCCCAGAGCTTTTACAACGCTAATTTAAATGAAAAAATGTCCAGCTGAAGGGGGAAAAAACATATCCAGGCAGCTGAGCAACCCGCCAGAGAGGAGAGGACAGAACTTCTGTTCCACATCACACATTTCTGCAGATTCCTGGGAACAAATACGCCCCTTCAGTAACTATAGAATCCATTGACAAGACTGCAGGGGTCAGATTCCTCAACCGTGGATGTCAGGATTTAAGACTAGTTCTAAATCATTCAAACCTACCCTCTCCTCTAGCCTGGAAAACACTGAATGAATCTCCCCTGCGAGTGTGTCAGGTTCCAGCAGCAATTACCCCAAATGCCATCCAGTCAGCACGGCACCCCCTGCCTTTTCTCTCTTCAGCTACCTCCATCGTCCACATACAAAGAGAAATTTGCACTTTCACCAGGTTCTCTCCAACAGGGAATTTCCCTTTTGTATTTAAAGATAGCTTTAATGCTTCATGCTACTTTGGAAATAAGAGGAGATCTTAAAGAGGAGAAAGAACAGCCACATAGACTGAAACACAATAGCGTCCTTCTACACCACTCTGAGACTCTTAGTTTTCTGTGTTAATTAGCCATCTGATTAAGTGCCACCATCTTCAAATCCACTGTCAAAATATACCTGCATAAGCTTAAAGCAAATTTCAACCTAAGGGCCAATGTCAAGCTAAGATTTCTCTAGTCTTGAGCCATCAGATATCATAGCTAGTGAAATGTCCTCTTCTATGTACAGTCCAAACAATAATGCTTCAGACATACAAACATCACAGAGTATAAAAATAATTTAAAAAGTTTAAAGACAGATTTGTCTTCACATCTTCATGCTTTTTTCTATGATTCTCTTTAGCTTCATAATTTGTGCAGAAAAATGACCGATACTCAGTATGTTGTGGCAATGCATCTCACATGATGAAGGTTCACTGCAGTCTGCCTGAAAGGACACTAATTGCAAGGTGGAAGTCCACAGTTTCAGCAAAATTGACACTTGGATACTGTGTGCTGAGACATGTGCGGTCCATGTGCATTTGCACCACCATACAACTCTAGCTCAGACTGAAGAACTGAGGTACACTGCCTGAGGTCTGCCTTCCTATCACTTCCATCTCACTGACCCCAGCCCTTTCTAACTCCAGTGCCAAGTCAGGATTCCTAGTGAGAAACTTGCTGTTTAGGCAGCTGTGTAGGGACCTCCCTTAGATCTTCAAATGCTGATTAAAACTGTGGGTAGTTGGGCCATTAAAAACCCATCTTTTAAAAGAGCTGGGTTGTTTGGGGTTTTTTTTCCCAAAAAAGTCCCATGACAACACCAAGGGAGATGCAGTAAGAAGTCATCATATTGTGAAGAGTCTGGCAACCAAAGCAGTGCAGCTCACACGCGTGATTTTACCATCAGAGTTGTTTTCAACCAGAAGCACTTACGGTGCAGCTCACACGTGTGATTTTACCATCATCAGAGTTGTTTTCAACCAGAAGCACTTACCCCATAGTTCTCTAGCAAGTACTCCAGTTGTACTGGTCATGTGTGGTCTTGAGCTATGACGTCTGCCAACGTAACTAAGAGAATGACATTGGAGAGAGTGACGTTTGTATATCTGAGGGAGGGGAAGCCAACTGTGTAATGGCATGGACAAATCTTACCTCTTCACATTCAGCATTCAAAATGACATGCATGCATAATGCTGTGCAAACACGTGTACCTACCAAACCCCTCCAATATCACACATTACAGCCACTTAGGGCCCCAGCAAGACGCTTGTACTGGAGCAGCAATCAGCCTCTGTTGCCCACATATAATTAATTGGCTCATATGTAATGAACTGCCACAGGGAACTGGGGGAAGAGTGTCAAACTGAGTGAAAAAGCCCCTTCCAAAGCACTGTTTCTGTACTTCAGAACTGTAAAGCAACATTTACTAAATAAATCCCCATTCTGTTTTAGGTCTGAATTCATCATGCAAAGAATGTAATTAGTACAGAATTGACAATAATCAATTCAGTCAGTAGCATGAACATAAAGACACCAATAATCTGGTATCTTGGTTATTTTTGCTATGCCACTTGAACTTTCTACTCATTAACAAATAAATCAGTACAGAGATGACATCAGTAAGACTGCACAGGCCACGGAAATGCAAAAGTTGATCCACAGTTATTACAGGGTATTATTTCTCTATTCCCAGCCTGAAAGCAAGTTTCAGTTCCTCATCTCAAATCATGGCCATGTCTTTACAGTGCACAGAAAGGCAAGCGAGTAAGATTACGGTTGTTATAAATTGCAGGCTCTCCTCAGAATGTGCATTTTGTGGTCTCAGGAAGAGAAGGTTAACAATCCATATGAAGTGCCTTAGTGACACAACAGCACCCTTGTGTATAGTACCTGCACAAACCAAAAAGTAGCTTTGTGGCTGCACAAACCAAAAAGTATCATCTAGAAATAACATTTCTGTCACTATTTGATGAAACAATGTAATGTAGACCAAATTTTTCAGCAAGCCAATAGGTTTACTTTGTAATTTTTGCATTTGTTACTTGATGAGAACTTACCACAAATCACCGCCAACATTGGATACAATCTTCTGAAAATAAGAATTTTCTGCTCGACATACACCCCATTTTTCCAGCATCTCGCCAATGTACAAACACAAATGCACTTGCTGCAACTCCAAAACCTGCTGTCCATCTCTGTGTAACCTCTAACCCCAGAAGATTGCTGTTTGAGACCGAACTGTCTGACTGATACTGAGGGATTAAAGCATCAAGCTGACTTTTAAAATATACAAATAGCAATAATAGCTATTTGTTGCTCTCCCTGATTCACTTAAATAAACCTTCTAGAGAATCGAGGCTACAGTCACCGTACTTTCTGCCAAGAAATTTGATCCCCAAAGCCACATTTACAGGAAAACAGGATGATAAACATAATTATTGTACTAATGCAAAATTTCGCACTATCATCCCATTTATTATTCCTGAGAATAAACTTTGCTAAATGTGAACAGAAGCATGAGCTTTCCTTTTTTAATAACATGCTCAAGACACTTCATTTTTCTTTGCTTTTCCTTGCTTGGAGTTAGCGTATGGACAGAACTATAGAACATGTTTGCTGTTTCACCTGTCCTTCCCTTTGCTTTTTCCTCAATTTCTTTATATACAGTTTGTCTAAAATAAAGAGCCAGGATGTACACAGTTGTAACTAGGAAACCAAAGTCACTTTTTAATATTGTCTTACACACTTCCACTGTAATCAGAATACTCGGGATTTTATTTTTAGAAAACTCAAGACACCAAACTCCAGATGAAGTTAATCAGAGCTGTGAAAACCGATAACACGAAATTGTGCCCTGTCTGCTGCACTGTGACAGATTGTGTATTTCAGTTGCTCCTGCTTTTAAAGCACCCACGGATGGCTTAGTAGTTGCAAACGAAGATACATTATTCTTTTAAACAACAACAATCATAGTTCCACGAGTGTCTGTCTCCTTGGAGAATGCATGCTTTAATACTCACAGTGTATTTTTCTCTGAATCATTGTCCAATCTGTGGAAATATCACCTTTTTAAGTAGGTAAGTGTTTACTACTACTTAGCAGTTTTCTAGGGTAATATTACTACCTAGCCTGTTGTTGTCTGGCAGCGTTTATCTGAAACTGTCCAAACCATTAGGCATATGGATTCTGAGTGGAAAATATTAACTAGATTGTGATATTTGCAGAAGAATGAGGGTGACAGCTAAAAAAGCTCAAAACTTGGCACTCAGAAACCGCAATACCAGGAACAAAGACAGTTTTACATTATGCTGTATTAGTTATTTTCCTGGTAAGGAATTTAAATGTTCAGAAAGAGTTTTGTCTGTATAACTTGCTTCACACCAGTTACAGAAACACTGCAATTCCTGTAATATTTTTCCTGTCTATCTTGCAGCCTGGGTGTCTCTCTGAATACTGCTAAGTGTCCATACTTTTGTGACAAGTGACAGTTTTCAGCTCTAAAAAGTCATTACAGGCAGCTTCATAAAAACATATTAGGGAAAAAAAAAAAAATAAGAAAAAAAAATTTAAAACCAGGCACCCTTTCCCATGCACAGGTGCCAGCAATGAGAAATTGGTAGAAAATTCTGCACCTGTATTACGGCAAGTCATTAAGTTACCTGTGTTTTGGGAGAATATTTGGAATGGATAAAGCTAGACCTCTAGTGTTTCCAGAAACATTTGCTGTGTTCAACAGTGTCTGAAAGGAACCGGTTCATTCAAATGTTTTCAGTGGTTACAAGGAACAGCACTTCACTTCTCAGAAGTTCTGGGATAGCAGCCGGTATCTGAAGGAACAGGGTAACACCCACAGCGTGTCATGCAGCATTAGCATTTGCTCCTCCGATAAGATTTTCAGGGCCAGCTGAGAGAGGAGGCAGTTTCTGGGAGATTAATTATCTCCCTCTGCAATATGTCCTTGGCAATAGTAATTGCAGAGTTTTTGGTGGGAAACAAGAAAGACATGACACATTGTCCCTTGGGTACTGCACTTCTGCCATTACAGCAGCCGCAGGAGAACCTTAGGGTTTGAAAAGCCAGGCTGCCTCAGAGGGGGGGATGCAGCTACAGTGTATACTCCTAAAGCTATTGAGTGCAGAATGGAGCTCTCCATATGGACACAGACTCAAAGAAAATTTACCAAGATGAAAAGTCTATACCTGGTCAGGGTTCCTTCACCGAAATGAAGCAAATGTAGACTGCATGACATTCCTTCTGAGATGCCTTCTTCTTTCTTTCACCTCTCTCCTTCTCTTCCCCAAAACCAAACTTTTCTCTGCAAAACTCTTTTGTCAGCTGCTAACACAGGAGTGCCTAAAGGTATCTGAGATACTCGTAAAGCTCTCTAAAAGAAAATAACCTGATGTCTAGTTTTGAATTAATCACACAAGGTCCAAACCTTCACAGAAAAGTTTTTAGATGTTTTAGAAAAGTTTTTAGATCAAAAAGGGCTGAAACTACAGATCTAGAAAAAGACAGCCTAGCTCCAGGATATTACTTCATTCCAAATACTTTTATATTGAAAACTAAACAAATGTTAGCATTAAAAAATTCAAACTACTCAGGGCATACAACTTGGCCCTACAGTACAATCTTTGTATCACAAAAAATAGT
>NW_010286633.1:0-22939 GCF_000700745.2 Antrostomus carolinensis
ACTAACAAAGATGTTGAAGAGATGTTTTAAACAGCTTGTCCTACAATGTCTATGAGAGGAAGGGTGCTAGGAGGGATTAAACATGATAGTTACTTCTCCTGCTACCTTGTTTTATATTCATAGTAATTGTTGTTGCTATGTATTTATTAATTCCTTTACCTACCAATTATGTGACTCTCTCTGGGGAGATGTTTCAAAGCCAGAGGGGTAGGTGGGGAGCAATATCTTCCAGAAACTTGACATGATGTTTGTAGTTCACAGCTCAAAGAAACAAACATTGTGAAATGGGCTGTGAAAATCTCTCCAGTAAAAAGGAAGCAAGCATTTTAACATCTACTTATATATCTGATAAGGTGATGAGGATAACTGTCAGTCATCCTCGTACACACTCAAAGCTATTCCTAATAGCTATTAGCAGAAACAACATCCACAATTGTGAAATTTTTATGGGGAGTAGACTATCACTCAAAGGCTGAGAACAGGAATTATCTCTGAATATGCCATGCCTGAACCTCACTAGTTTAAACTCAGTATTAAACTAGTGAGGTTCAGGTATGAACCTTCCTGCCACCAGGTGTTGAAACAGACACTAGTGCTCTCCACCTCCCAGAAAGTGCCTCTCTCAGGGAAAGCTTTAAGCCTGACATTAAGAATTCAGGTTTTTTTGTCGCCTTTCACTCTTGAGTTCTATGAATCATAAAATCACAGACAAAAAAATAAGGTTGTAAGGGAGCTCTGAAGATCTGAAAGTCAGGCCAGCTTTTAAGCTAGGTCAGATTGCTTAAGGTCATGTCTGGTCAGCTTTTGAGTATCTCTTAGGATGGAGCTTTCACAGGCTCTCTGGGCAACTGGCTTTGGTGTTTAACCACCTTCAGTGTGAACAAGTTTTTCAACATATGCAGTTGAAATGTATCTTGTTACAACTTGTGTCCATTACCTCTTACCCTATTAGGTAAGAGACCTTCTTTGTGCAGATATGAGAAGAGTGTGGCTCTACCTTTTGTACAACTACCTTCTAGGCAGCTGAAGGCAGCAATTAAGTGCCCCTGAAGTTGCCTCTCCTCAGATTGAACCAGCTCAGGTCCCTCAGCCTCTCCTCACAGGTCAAGTGCTCCAGCCCCAAATAGTCTGGGGGCCTTCTGTTGAACTTGCTCCGATTTGTTTCTTGTACTTTACAGCCAACAATGAACCCAGTGAGACAGATGTAACCTTATAACTGCTAAAGAGAGATGAAGTAATTCCCTCGACTTGCTGGCTGCATTCTTGCTAATACCTTATGAGGCTGGCCTTCTTCACTACAAGGGCACACTGCTGACTCAAGGTTTAAATTGTTATCCATCAGGACAACAATTCATAGGTCATTTTCTGCAAAGTGCTTTCTAGCCAGCCAATGCAGACTCTGTGTTGTTGCGTAGAATAACTGTGTTATTCTTTTGCAGGAGCTTTAAATTTCCCATTGCTGAGCTACACAAGGTCCCTGCCAGTCCATTCTTCCAGCTTGTTGAGGTCTCTTCAAATAGCAGCTTTGCCCTTTGGTGTGTCAACTGTTATACCCCTTTTGTGCCATTCACTGTCTTGTTGATTGTGCTTTCCACTGTGTTGTCCTGATGAAGACACTGAATAGTATTTGCCCTACTACCAGCCACTGAGGAACACTGGTCATTACGAGTCACTTGGTAGACTTCAAGTGATTTAGCAGTACTTCTGAAATATGAAGGCCCATCCAGTTATTCATCCATCTTATATCCTCCCTATCCAGTATACACCTCCTGAGCTTGGCTACAAGGAATTTTGCATCCTTCCACATAAGAAAGCCTGGCTTCAAGAGGAAGAATGGAAACTGCTTCCTTCCTCCTTTCATTTCTCCTGTTCTTTTCATCTTTACTGCAGATCTCTCACTGTGGGTGAGTGTTGTAGCCTCCCCTGCTTACATAAAAGGTAAGTGGCAAAATACATTCTTGATATAATTTTTGAATGAAAGAGACTGTAACTCCATGCTGTTGCTGTGAATCCAGGGAGGTCTAAGTATGCATACTGTAGTAAAGACATCTGCTTGTTGTGCTATATTGAGCTGGCATTGAGGCTCTCCCACACACTGAACGTGGCATTGATGCCGAGGAGTTTTCTCTCTCTGATAATTTATGCCTGTGCATGGATTCCTGCTTTGCCTAAAAAAACACTGGGCAACACATACTCTTGTCTCCAGCAAATTGGCAGTTCTCCACCAACCCTCTTCCTTCTCTGTTATCAGAGATAGATGTGGGAATCTACCCTGGGAATGTGGAATTTGTACAACAACACAAGTGGAGACCTCAGTGATTTCCCTAAGAAAATTATTTATTTTAATAGGCTCTCCAGCAGAGGACCACCACAACCTGGTAGTTTGGAATTTCACCATCCAGACTGGAGATCTGCCTGGAAGCTGCTCTATGTTCATTTTCCCCTGAACCTGGGTATTATCTCCACAGGAGGAAGAAGGAGTGAGACTGGAAGGAAAGTGTAATACACACCCACGCCAGAAAACCAGCATGCACACCAAGACTGACTGCTGCAGGTACAGCTAATATTGGGCAAGGGCATGTTCTGCAGATAACATATTTTGTTTTCCATCCATATTTTGGTTTGCAGCCTCAGTTTTAGCACAGGACTTTACACGATATGTGTCCCACATGCTCAAGACTGCTGCTGTAGCAATCAATCTAATATTTATGCATTTATGAACCAGTTATGAAGCTAGTTCTCAGCAGCTCGAGATACATAAAGTTTTGTTCCTTTGTATTCTACCATGTTCTTCCACATCTTTTTGCAAAAGACAATGATCCATGGCCTACAAGTGCCTGAGGTGACCGATGGTCCCATCTTCTTGTAAATCTTAATTGTAATGCTCAATTTCCCCATGCAGACAATATTTTCTGTGTTGTCTATCAGATGAGTATATAGCAGTCTGTGTCCTGTCTGAGCAGCCAGAGAAGAGAAAATTCTCGAACAGTTATTAGAAAGTGTAGAAAGAGGCACATCTTAAGCTGCACTTCCTTGAAGGCAGCACCACCTAACAATTCACTTGGTTGAGACTACTGTGTCTGCCTGAGACTTATAATCTTTAGTTTCCTGGTAATGCTCAGGGCCTTTAAAACACCTTTATAGGGGTTCTTTCTCATTCTTAAAAGATGTCAGGGTAGGACATCTTCTATTTGACAGAGTAAATAAGTCAATAGTCAAGGCAAACATACCTGGGATGGTATAAAGCTGAATTCATGTTTTCCATCCATCCAAGTTTACACTTTCTGCTGTACCCCACCTGACTGAACAGTAATATTCAGGTGGTAGGAGAAAGGTGGCTTCAACAGTATTGCCTTTTGAAGGTGCTGCCCTTTGGATGCAAAATGTAAGAGAAATCCCCCTTACCAAATGGTAAAGAGATATGGCGCATTTAAACTTCTATTTTAATATAAACCAGGAGTTTTATTGTAAAACATAACCTCTAATTAGATCATGCAAGTGGAATTTTCAGAGGGATTTAGGACACACTGCCTCAGGATGTTCTAGGGCACTGGCTTGTGCTATAAGGATGGAGAAAGGAACTTGAACCAGGATTTCCGATTTTGATGCTCATCCACTGTGATCTTAGGGACTGAGCAGGGGCATCAAGTTTTCTCTTGAGGTATGGTTAAATTAAAGGATCAAGCCCTATTGGTAGCAGAGACAAAGAAATATCCCAAATTGGTTTCAGCATCAGATAAGTGTTGTGCAACTCTATCCTGTCCAGGTTTTGGTGATCTGCATGTACCCAACTGTTAGGAACTTAAGAGGACTGTGAAAATTCAGTAGCAGAAATTGATGTGCTGAAAAAATTTTACTGCATACAGGGGAAGCAAAGATGATCTGATATAGTAATTTGGGTCCCAAATCCTCTTTGGGTTAGACCTCCAAAAAACCTCTCCCCATCATTATTTTATGTGGAAGAGTCAATATGACTGATGAAGGTTTATGTTTCCCCTACCACTGAGAATACACATATATCACACCCTTGAAATCACCAACATGCTGCTGCACTTACTGAATATTGATTGTAATAATTTCAATAATTAAACCACAGAATTATTAAATTACTTGAGAGACTCCAGTAGGAATACTGGAATTTTAATGCCTTAGGATAAAAAGTCCTCTTAAATAAGAAAGTAAAATAGCAATAGTTGTGCTCACAAGTGCAAGTTGTACAGGTCACGAAGACTGAGTGTAGAACAGTTTGAAAAGGAAAAAGACTTTGTTTTTATGGTAATTTACTTTCACAGCCTGGGCTTTTGGGCACACTGCACTGTGCTCAGCCTGATTTACTTTTATTACTTTTATTGCTGTTTTCATTATGTCAGTTTTTCTGTGTGTGCTTTTTCCTTTTTTTTTAAAAAAAAATAATGCTTTTTGTATATTTCCTGTTCTTAAGATGATTTAGAAAAAATTACAGGCTACAAATGTAATCATGAGGCTGGCAGTCAGGTTATTCTGACTAGATATTCCTCCCTGTGTGCTTCTTTTCTAAATCAGACCTAATGCTGGCTTTCACAGCACAGCCTACCAATCAAATAGAAAGTCACAATATACTTTTTGGTATGACCACAAACTTTTTTAACCTTACCTTTCTTTTTTATTCTTTAGCATAAAGACCCCTTTGGTGGAAGCTATTCTATAAAGCTATTTATTGAGTCCCTTTTCTTCCATTTATGTTTAGAGACAAAAGAACATTATGAGGAAAAATCTGTGTTGATCTAACCTAGTTTTGCTTTGTGTCATGATCAAGACTGTAGTGTAAAGTCCAAAGAAGCACTGAAGAATCATAAAAAATTCATACCTGTCATGTTTTCACAAGGGGGTTTAACTGAGGAAAAGTGATTTTTAAACCACAGAAGGGAAATACGTGTGTTGCATGTGCTATTGGGTACTCTCAGGTGCTGAGGGGAATGTGTGACATACAGCTCTCTGCCTGCAAACAGTGTTTCTCATTCATTCTTCATGTTCAGCAAACTCGCCTTTCCACAGCAAGAATTACTGTGATTTCAACAAGTGTGGGGGTATAGACAGTCACACTGGTCTGAGAGCCAAAGAGGGGGTCCTGGTTCTCCTCTTATACCCCACCAGCTCTCCCCTTCCCTCCTGGCTGCTGCATGGCACAGCTGCTGCTCTCTATACAGAAGGGAGAGCTCAGCCTGACAGATGCTCTTTCTGGGTTTCTTCCGGGTCCTCTTCTGTGGGCAAAGTAGAAGGAGAAATTTAGGAAAGGCATTTTTCAGCCCCATGCAGCTACATTCTTGCAGCTTTCCTTCAACCTATGCCTGTTTTACATAACATTCATTCTTGCTGCATGTCTCATTTAGCCTCTGGGCTTAATGGCATGCATAACAGTTCAAGCCAGTTGAAGATTGTTCTTTCATGCCATAAAACTGCATTTGCTTCATTTGCTATTAACGATAAGCAGGAACTTCTGCAAATCAAACATCCTTTCTTTTTTTTCTCTGTTACACAATGATTCATAACAACAATTTCATTTGGCGTTATATGAAAAGATTCCAATTTCTTCCAACTGAAGTCCATTTCTATTCTCTCCCATTACTCGTATTTATGCTAACACTGTACAGATAGTCCAGCATGGGGCCTTTCATAAAAAATGTGTAAAAAATAAGGAAACTGTGTGAATTAGATGGTTGCTTCCCAGTGCCATTTTTGGGCTGTTATGTTGCAGAATGTAAAAGCTCTGAAGGGCTGTTTTTTTTTTAACTCTGCCTGCAAAAGAAGGGATAGAAATACAGACCCCTCTCATTTGCTGTTAGTGTGAAGGCAGTAAACAAACCCATTTCTCCCATTTTGCCTTTTCCCAGAAAGGACTAATCCTCCTTCTCCATTTAAAGTCTCCTTCATCTGAAGGCACTCCCAGGCATCTCCAATTACACTGACTCCACATATTCCTGCTGAGCTGGCTCTTCCCTGCGACATTTTCCTTTTACTCTCCCCTCAGATGTTTTCCATTTTTCTTGAACGTGGTGTATTTTCAGGTAAGGTCAGAGGCTGATGTTGTGAGTTGGAGTCAGCGCAGCTTCAGTAGGCTCCTGGGAAGCACCTCTCCTCCTGGCACGCTCTCGCCTGCGTACCTTGCAGTAAGGCACTCACCCCTTGCTGCTCCCACGGCTGAGCACCGACTCTCTCACTGCTTGCAGGCTTCCTTTTAATTGCACAGCATCGGCAGTTATCCAAAAGGTTGTTAAACGGAGCCGCTCTCTCCCCATCTGGGCAACATGAGGAGATGAGCTGGGTTTGGCTCAGCTGGAAGCAGTTCTTTCCATGTCTTTTCAAGGTACTTTCACAAAGCCCATGGCTTGTTCATTAGGAAAGTGTTACGGCTCGTAGGCACAGTTAATTAGCACTTATGAATAAAAGAAAAGTAGGAAGGAAAATTAGAGGAGTAAGAAAAACAAAAATGAACTGGAAGAAAAATAATGCAGGTTATAAGAGCAAAGCACTCAAAAAATTAATTAAAAAATATATTGATGCTGTAGGCTTTATAGTGATTTTTCATTTCCAGTCTGTCCAACATAAAGCAAATACTATGTGGTACCAGTGCATGCACAGGTATGTCTGTCTATCATACAGGTGCCTCTGTGGTGTCAGCCAGGAAACAGAAGACTACTTCAATAAGGGAGAACAGAGTAACTGTGTGTGTCATCGATGCTATCATGAAATTTTAAAAAACTAGCTGAACAAGAGCCACTAGTCTCACTTTACTTTCCTCCGTGTGGCTGTAGCTCATTGTTAGATTTTTTTTTTTTTTATTATAATATGATTGTATTATGAAAAGCTTAAAAGCATGAACTGTGCTGCAGAAGAGACAGGCTCCCCTCTTGACAGCTAAATACCGGCACCAAAAATCTTCCTGGAAAAAAGCTATATTCTTTCAAACAATCCTCTGACTACAGGAGGACAGATACATTTTGAGCCTTGCTGCTAGAAGGTAAGAAATTGGGTGTAGCATGTAATTAAAGATTATACCCTGGTATAAAAAAAATACACAAATGGGCTGAATAAAGGCTAAGTATCACTTTAGGCATAACTGATATTTTGAGCCTTTTGAGGACTTGACTTTTCAATTCTACTCATATCCTTTTAAGAAGAAGCATTGCTTCCATCATTGTAAACAAACATGATCAGTAGGCTCAGTACCAATGCATCCTATTTATCCATTAATCAACACACATACTTTACATTGCATAAGAGAATGAATCAGTGATGAGAAGACATCTGCATCAGCTATCATGGCATCTCAAAGATTCTGGGATAAATCGTGGCAGAAAGAGCAAGGAGTTGTGGCAAACTTTGCGCTTCCTGTCAGAACAGAAAGCTGGGGCTCTCTTCTAACTTTATTTCCTTTGACTGAATAGTGCCAGTGAGTCATTTCAGGGAAGAAAAGCTGCCTACAAGCCAAGGGTTGGCCACTACTGTCTCTTTCTATCTATCTATTTATGCTGGCGTTGATACCCTCCCTGCATGCCTAACCGTCTTGTGCTATTCTTTAAAAGCAACAGCCATGTCCCACGACACGTTAGCCTGGAAGACCTATTTCCAGTTTGTGTCCTAGCTGTCAGGGGTGATCATTTTCCCCTGATACTGGATTTTATGGCAACTCTATACAGTTCCAAAACTTCCTGTCAAAACATATCTTGTCAGTAGGCTGTTGGGTAAGGAAGGGAATCCAGACTCTCATTTTTAGCATTAGGTAGAAGAGGAAAAAGCAACCATGATCCTATATGACAAGTCAGATGATCTGGGACCCGGTGATAGGAAACAAACATCAGGCTAGGAGTGAAATTATTGAAGAGCCAAAGGTTTGGGTTTTTTTGCTAGCAGAAATAATTCTGTGACAATAAAGGCCTTGTGCTCTCCCCTGCCAGCATTTCTTTGCCCCCAAGCTGGGTTAGACTCAAAGCTTGTCAAATAAATTAAACAAATCAAATATACTTCATAGCTTTCCCTTCAAAAAATTCACTTTGCAAATAGTCTGTGGGTATTCTTGAATCATTATGCAAGCTCTATAATTAGGAAGGGAAAAGGATATATAATGCAAATTTAATCAAATACGATCTTCAATGTGTAGCACTCTCAGCTCAATGTGAGTCCAAATATGAGCCCAAAAGTTGCTCTGAGGTTTTTCCCTCCTAATTCTGTTTTCATCTGGCTCCTGTGAGAATCTCCTGCCCCACTGAGAGGTTCAGCGCACCTCCACCTGCCTCAACAATCTCACAGACCTAGAGCTGCCTTCCTGTCAGGAGAAAACATTTTTACCTTCTCCTGCCAATTAAGAGAATCTCATTTTTACACTTGGGCAAGTCTTCCTAATTATCTCTGAAAGTTGCAGATGCTCCAACTCCTGTGTGTGAGGAGACTCCAGCTCCACCACTGCATTGCAATTTCACAGGCTGAGGATTTGTTTCTTAGGCAGCAGTGACACCATGAGTGACGGGTACAGTGACATGACAGAAGCTTTGCATCAGCTTAACGTCCCCCCTACGCAGTTGTCACTTTGGGAAAGTTTTGATCACGTTTATCTTTCTGAGGGCCAGCAGCTCTAGACCTAGGCAAAGAACTTCACCTGGAAAAAGACTTGAATTCCAGCCAGCAGCTAAACAAATACTTGAGGTCTGTAAAAGGAATCTAATTTTATATTTTTTTCAAACCAAGCCCAGTGTGAAATTTGACATGCTTAAGAAAGATAAAAGTGTAGGGTGATGAGAAAAAGAGGTATCAAGAAGAGTGTGAAAGGAGGCCCCTGTATCTAGCATGCAAGTGCACACATGCGCACAGCCTGGGAAACAGTTCGGAGGGATGAATGATCTGGTGGGGTCACAGGGCTGCTGCACTGCTGCAGGACCAGAGAGCTGCTGGGACCACCTGCACAGGTGGGTACCAGCTCTGCAGGTAAGACAGGCAGCGAAGAAGAGGAGGGGAGATGCCCTTTGTGCGAAGGACCAGCTCAGAGGTTCAGAGTAGTTCTATGGCACAAGTGACAGGCTGGGTGCAGGCTCGTGGGTCATGATCAGAGGAGAGACTGATGAGTGAGAGTGGCATCATGGTGGGAGGATGTCACCTCACCTGATCAGGGTGAAGGCAAACACAAAGACTTCTTTAAACAGCTCAAACCTCTGTATCACAGATCCTTGTTCCATCTGCTGGAAGGGCAACGTAACAGGACACAAGCGCTCAAGAAGATTTCCGAAGGTGTCAGGGAGAACTTCTTGACACAGGTACTGGGTGAGCCATGCAGGGCAATGCTCTCCAGCATCTGCTATTCACTGACAAGGAGGAGCCAGCTGGGGATGTGATAGTCAGTGGCAGCCATGGCTGTAGTGACCATGCAATAGCATGTCCAAGATCCTGTGAGGAGTGAGAAAGGAGTACAGCACAGATCCTGAACTCCAGGTGAGCAGACTGCTGCTTGTTCAGGGAACTGGCAGGTGGGATCCCATGGGGCAGTTCTGAAAGGATCTCAGGAGAGCTGGCAAGCCTTTAAGGACAGCACCCTCCAAGCACAGGTGGGGCCCACCTTAATATTCTGGAAGACAGGTGGGTGTAACAGTAGCTGGCTTGGCTAAATAGGAGACTCATGGCAGAGCTCCAGGGCAGAAAGGGAGCACACAGGAGGTGGAAGAAGGGACAAGCTGAAAAAGAAGAGAGCAGGAAAGAGAGTATTTATTGGAAATATTAATTTTATTTTCTCCAGGGAAGACAGTATTTATAAGAATCTAGAAAAAAATCCACAAAGTCACATACCAGTCTATTTTCAGGCAGAATTATATGAAAAAAATATTTCCTGAGGGAAATCAAGTTCTCTCTAAATGTCTCAAATCATAGATGACATATGGAAGCTCCTCTAATAATTTTTGGCCTAAGAAACTGGGGTGGCAAACCCAGAATGCTCTCAATAATAAAAAAACCAAATTATAAACACTTGCAGATTAGCTCACTGAGAAAGGTTTTATAGTTAGCATGGTGACACAGCCAATTTGTTTTAAGACAGACCTTCTATGATGGCGTCTTTTCAATTCGCCAAAACTAATCAAACCTGCTTTGCTCCTTCATGAACCTAACAGTTAGGGGAGCAAAAGCTTAATCACAAGGACAAAAAAGCACACCCATATCTTACCAACTAAGTTGAAAACAAACAAACAAACAAAAAAATCCAAATCTTGAACTTAATGGGATGACAACTAATTTCTAGGAAGGAACTTGCCTGAGGCATGGGGCTATGCACAAAAGTGTGACAATTCATTATAATCATGGAAGATGATGGAGGGGCTTGGTCTTGTCACCCACTTCATCACCTGGTTTCCCTTCTTTTCTCAAGCACTGATTAGTCCAAGTGTCCCTGCAGTTTGTAACAAAGCTGGACCTACCACTGCTCTTGTAGACTGTATAATGCAGCTGTTTTTTTCTGAGATTCAGAAGCATATGGGCATCTAATTTTCACTTGAGTCTTTGGCAACCTCCCAACAGATGCTCATCAGTTTGGAAATAACCATCTTGTTAAGTTTTGAAATTTGTCAGTGTGCAGTATTGTACTGTACACAGGGAGGTTGAATACATTGAGGCTCCTGAAAATGCTGCTTTGGTCTATTGTTCTGATCTAATTCAACCCATTCACAGTGTCCCTCTCTTGCTCTGAGAAGCACACAGACTATGTTCAGCCAGGAACTGGGAATGACAGAGCACGGCCAGGCTAAAGGATTGCAAGTATCAGCCTAGAGGGAATCAGCAGGGGTAGAACGGAATAAAAATTAGAACAAGCTGTTTTATGCATTATGCAACTGGGAATGATAAACAAACTTCCTTTATCAAGCTCTAAGGTTTGAGAGTCTTAAGATGAAGACCTCTCTATTGTTACCCCAGGTAGGTGAACAGGAACCCAGAGGACCCCTAGTCAGCCTCTGAACTCAGCAGCTGATCCCTATGATGTGATTTTGCATTGGCATTACTGTAGTTGAGGAAGCCTTATGAAATGACTAGACTGGAGCTCTGGCAGTGTGGTACAGTGGCTTCCTATTTCTGTCAGCACAAACTAGGTAGGAACACAGCCAAAGACTCTCTGGGTGTTCTATGTGCAGGACATGGGTATCCTGATCAACCCAAGTTTCTTCTTTGCTTCTGAACCAGCAGAGCTGTTCTGACAAAATCTGGTAACAGGAACACAGACCACAGGAATCTGTCCTTAGTATGGCTGGCTTCACATAAACCCAGTATGTGACAGGCAAAAGCATGAAAGGACAATGGCAAGGACAAAATGCAATTCTGAGAGAGGAAATCTATCTGAAGTTAGTAAAACAGACCAAGGGCTCAAAAAGTGCTAGTGGGGTTTGTTCAGTTCCCAGCTTCTCCAAATCTCATGCTAAAAGAAATTAATTAATGTTTAGGATTTTACTGAAGTAGAGAATGTTGAGAACGTGTAATATTGAAATTGAAATTAAAATATTGAAAGCCTTAAAAAAACCCCAAAAACAAACCCACCAATTTTGAGTCCTGTGAAACTGAAATTCATGTCTCCTATTCTTCACCCCCCCAGTCACTGAGTTCCTGTATTACACTGGGAACAAGCTGGCACTCACACTGTAAACCACGTCCTCTTCTGCATCCCAGATGATGTGATGCACCAGCAACAGCCTGGTCTCCATCACGGCCCAGAGAGTTGTACCATCTCTTGTCCCTCAGCTAGGCAGCTAAGTCCTTACCACTCCAGGGAAAACCAAGTCAGTTCAGACCACCCACAGAAAGGGCTTTACTGCAAAAAGGGAAGTCTCTCCTCAGGCTCTCCAGGCATTCAGTCCCACATCTCTAACAGTGGGGAAACTATGCTACACATTGTCTATCTGGATTGCAGACCCCTGGAGGAAGGACTTACTCTGTGGTACCATAAGCCACTGACCACAATCCACTGCTATGAGTCCTTGTACAAGACCACAGGGTGTCTGCCTCACACCCGGGCTCTGTGAAAGCCAGGAAGACAACCAGAAAGAGGAGCCCCACGGACCACCAGGGCTCTGTATTTCAAAGCATGCAACACAGCAGGCAAACAGTTAATCAAGCTACAAAGCATGTGTTTTATACAGGTATCATCTTTGAAATTTAACACAGAAATGACGTAGAGGTTGCTCCTCAGCTCCTCAAAAAGGCTTGAGCCACTTAAGACCCCGCTTGCTGTGGTCTGTACCCATTTTCACGCAGCAAGTCACTCGCAGCAGTATTTCAAGTGCAACTAGGTGTTGAACACAGGACAAGGTCTCCCTCAAGGTCAGATCAAGCCAAAGCCCGACAGTCGCAAACCAGTGCAATGACTGAATCTACTTCTCTTTATTGCTTTAATTCTTAAGTCTAGGGATGATAAAAGTTTAAACAGAGATGATGTTCCCCTTAAGCTCAATTAATGCTTGCAGATTTTTGGGTGAGAGATGCCAGCTTTAACAATCAGTCAGATAAGCTTGTCCACAGAAGAATGAAACATGGAGCAGAAGAAAATCTCAGATCTGGCAAATTCTTTTGTATTTATTTTGAGTCCTTTCTTTATTACAGATTGTATGGAAAATATTCCGTAATTTTTTTTTACCCAAAACCACACACACATTTTTACTTAAATACTGCATTTAATAAGATGTAATCCCTATAATAGCCTTGCTAATTTTCACAACCATCAGAATCCAATCATAAAATGCAAAGAAATCTTAACACCAAGGACAGAATTGGAGCCCTCAAGGCTCTTGTGCTACATGGTGTTACACAGAGGCTTTGGCATACAGCAGTTCATTACTTCTTATTTCAACAATCAGAACTTCAGGCTACTTTAGAAAAAGTTGGCAGCATTT
Organism: Antrostomus carolinensis; assembly: GCF_000700745.2. Taxonomy (NCBI): domain Eukaryota; kingdom Metazoa; phylum Chordata; class Aves; order Caprimulgiformes; family Caprimulgidae; genus Antrostomus; species Antrostomus carolinensis. The sequence goes on from NW_010286633.1 coordinate 12,891, forward strand.
TCACTTCCCAAAGACTCTTGAGTGCACTTTTCTGAAGTCAGCAAAGTGTTCCTGATTTTTCCAGAAGTTATAGCAATTCATTATAAACCCAGTTCAAGCACCACTTGTCATACTGAGAACCCAGCCTGGTATAGCCAGAAAGACACCAGATTTCAACTTAAGGAGTCAGATACTATTATGCCATCACAACCACAGCCAGGTAAATCAACCATTTAATCCTCCTGCTTTTTGGTGATATTTGCATAGACTGTTGATTCTTTAGGAAGGAAGCTGATTTGAGTACATGCCCTTGTAACCTGAAGTACAGTCACTCCTGTAATACATATAAAATAAAAAAATCGGGGGTGACTGTTTGGTTTTTGTTTATTTGGGGGGTTTTTGTGTGTTTCCTCACTTTGATTCTGATCTGCTGCTCAGCTCATTGTGGCAGACCTGTCCGAGTATGTAACCACAAACCAGGACTTTAAATTAGTAGTTTATACAGAACATTAATCTGTCTTATCAAGCATCAGGACAAGGAAGACTTTTGTATACTCAGTTGTTGGTGAACATAATCAGTATTTGTGCCTAATGGTACATTTCTTGCTTTAAAACCCAGATACACTTATTTGGTATGAAGGAACGAGGAAAAAAAATTTATCATTTACCCAGCCACCTTAAACTTCATCAATGTAACAACTATTGAAGACAGACTGGAAGGCCTGAAGTTTGAAGATTAAGTCTGGAAAGCAAACACTACTTACTGCTAATAGCAACCGCTGGAATAGGAAGCAAGGAGGGAAAAAAAAAAAATTCCTTGGTTTCTATTCTGTGCTTGCTTCAGTTTATAAAGCCAGACACTAGAGTGGAATATTCCTGAAAAATGGAGTCCGAAGAAGCAGAGCTGCTGGAAGAAGCTTTCAGAAACAAAGAGCCTTGAGCAGAAATTTTTAGAAAACTAAAAGGAGCCTTCAAAAGACACTTTTAGAGACTGAGCTGCTCACAACTAATGACAGGAGAGGGAAGGCAGTGAAAAATACAATGTTCTGAACCTGATGGAAAACAGAAAGGGCACAGTGAAAAGGAAGACTGAAATTCAGAGAGAGGGAACTGGCACATGGTAACAGATGTAACAAGAAAGATCTTATACAAACGGTTCATGTGAAATAGTACAAAGAAAAAGGAACACAGATGCATAAAACCTACACAACTTCACTTCTGCAGTCAGGCTGAACTACATACTAAAGAGAGATGTGCCAACGGTGAAAAATACAATTTCACCTTTTATTCCAGAAGCTGTATTTTCCCTAACCCTAAAAAGTAAAGCAGATAAGGTCAGATTAATCACTAATGCAATTCCAGGTCCTCTGGCAGACTTGCATCTGGTAGTATTAAATGAAGACTAGATTCAAACTTAGGATATGTTCCTGAGAAGTCTGGTTAGATTCCTGCTCTCCAAAGGATAATCAATAACAAAGGATTTTGCAGGGTAATTTTGTTCTCTGAATAATACAACCCTTAGAAATACACCTTAAAGAAGTTACTAAAGCATCATGCAAAGGCAGCAGTGATGTAACGCAGTTCAGAACACCATGGGCTCTGTAAGATGCAAGAAAGAAAAATACAGTGTGATTGACAGCTGCTAAAAAAGAAAAGCTACAGGGTGAACCTTACGCAGGGAGAGGTGAGAGTCAACAAATGTGCAGCCCTATGCTTTTATGAGGGCCCCTCTTATTATTCCTAGATAAGCACTAATTTACTGAAAGAAAACAATAAAAAAAAACCTAGCAGCAGAAGACTGGAATAGCCTCCTTGGCTTAGTGTTGCCATCAAAGGGGATATGGGTGGAGGAGGGAAAAGAGTATGTATATTTAATGCCCCAAATTCTTAGTTTCTAATACTGACGGTAGAGCAGTCTCAAGCTCCCAAGACATCACAGCACCTAAATGCAACTTTGAAAGTTTCATGCACTTAGTCTTCTCTCTACTTCCTCTGTTCTAACACTGCTCTAACACCAGTAAGGTTTCATGGGAGGAAAATCTAAGGGCAAAAAAGGGTATAGGAAAACCAGCAGTTTCCAAATAAATAATATCAAGAAAACAAGCTCAAATTACGCCAATGGAAAGAAAGGATAACAAGTGTAATAAAGGACCAATCTGACCAACAAAGAGCTCTTCAATAATCTCAGAAAAGCATGTAAGTAATGGAAACAAGGACATTTTTCATAATTAAGTAGGAGCAACAAGAGAACAAAGGGACCATATTAGAACTAAAAGAGGAAAACAAAATAAGCAGCAGTTGACAAGAGAAAGAAGAGACTGCTCCTGTAAGTGCACCTGCATTAAAAGAAAAAAAAAGAAAGTGTTAGTTATGCAAGATGGAAGAATAACAACTGACAGCTGATGACATTAGAAATGAACTGTTTGATGGCTGTTTCACTTCAGTATTCCCTGGTGATGGCAACTACAAGCAACTGTATTCACATCATTGACAAAGAAAGATCTCTGTCTAGTAAAATAAAAGAACAGGTTAGAACCTGTTCTAACAAGTTTCCCCAAGTTTAATGTTCACAGGTTCTCTGGGCCCCAAAGACTTCTCTATGGATATGGATATGTTATTCTTATATTAATACGATACACTAAAAATGTAGCCTCAAAACCAGTAGTAGCAGTAGTTACATTTGAGAACTGGAAAGCCGAAATGCCTATTTTTAAACAGAAAGACAGAGAAGAAGAGAAGCAGCAAAAAGGTTTTGACTCTGGTCCATTAATTTATAATTCTAAAAAATATTTTGGAACAAATACTCAAACTAAAAATTATGCTTTCCAAAGTAAATGACACAAATCAGCCAAAAAAAAAGCTACATTAAAATCCTTTCTTCCATAGTAGTGTAATGAAAAAGCAGTAGATGAAGTATCTTTATCTTGACATCTGACTATTACAGGACATTTTACAAGCAGGACAAACACCGCTTAGATGAATGCAGAGCTAGCTGGAGTTATCATAAAGGAAAAAAATAAAGTCATAGTCTACTGTCAAAATAGAAAGCTGTGGTATCTGCAGCAGCATGCCCAAGGATCAGTTCCATTGATACTCTAACAATCTAGATGATTAAATCCATAGACAATATAGAGTTTGAATGTCTCCCAGATCTACCGGAGGACAATATTCAAATTAAAAAAATACCTTGACAAGTTAAGAAGTTATCTATAAAAAAAATCTAACATTTAATAGTGATAAGTAAAGGAATCATGCAAAACTCAAGTCTGAATCAGTCACTGCAGTAAACATGACCTCAGACGAACAACGTAGCAAAGGGCTATGAAGTATTCCACACTGTTTAACTGCCCCACACTACTTACCTCAGACTTTTTTCCCTGACACAATAGGGATATAACCATAGAGAGGGTGCAGGATTTAAAAAAAGAAATCCTTTTCTCTCCCCAAAAAAGAATTCTTGACTTACTTCAGATCTATGAATCTTCTCCATGTTTTATTAAACTCAATTCAGAGATTTGGAAATCTTTAACAATTTAGAAGGGAAAAACACTGCCATCTCCTGGAGCAAGCAAAGCTGGCAGTTCTCTGAATGACTACGTTCTGCTCTCCATCTTGCATTGTTTTCTACGCAGTGCAAAGCAACCTCAGGGACTTAGCAAGTCACCATCAGATGTTGCATTTAGAAATACAAGCAAAAGGCTACAGCAGCATACCACTTGCAATATAAATCTTGGTGGCCTAATTTCAATAGCACCATGAATCAGGTCCACCCTCCCACCCCACCAAATTCTACATGCTTGTATAGCTTCTCTTCAATCAGCCTTCCTTACCACGTACAAATCCTGAACAGAAGTCTCCATAAAGGCAGAAGTGGGACTAGAAATCAAACATAGCAGCTTACTCTCACTAAAAGCATAGCAGACTTGGTGAAGTGGAGTTGTAGGTGACTCCTGGCCTACAGTTTCAAATCCTACTGCTGTCATGTTGCTTTAACTGTCAAGAATCCATACTACAATCACCTGTTTTCATCCAACAGCCTTCAAACAGCAGCTTCTGAGAACATACCAAATGCTCTATTAGTATAACCTCTGCTCTACACTGAACGACTGATAACAATGCAGAAGAAAGTATGCTTTATCTACAAAGGTATATAAAATTACTTCGGTAATCACTCCCCCCCCCCCCCCGCCCCCCCACTTCTATTAGTTACAGCAGTATCCCTGATAGGTTATCAGAAATGCTTTACAAGAAGGGGAAGAAATAGACAGTTATCCAGTAATTTGGGACACAACTAGTAACAACAGTTCATATTGTAGGTAAGCTGCACGTAGTGTTATGTAAAGGGTCTTCCATTTCCCCAATAACACTGGCTATAAATGTAGTGCTGTGTTCCACGGCGAAGCTATCTTAGGGATCTAGCGCTCCATTCATGTCAGTTGGTACCCAGGCCAAGGATGTGGCTCAGTTTTTTGTTTTTTTTCTTAACTGGATTATATCTGAACTAGGACATTACACAGCTGCAAATGTTTTAAAATTAGTTTTCTAATACTGATTACACAGAAGGTAACATTCATACCTTTACCTGTTAATCTGTCTTGGAAGTTTGAAGTCTTTTTGAATGCTATACCTGTTTAACCATTTGTCTGAAAAAGAGCAGAACTACCAAAACAAAAGCATTAATGTGGAAGGCTTCCGTAGCCAGAGAAGCATCAGTAAAGCACAAGGGCTGAATGAGGATGAAAACAAGTTGACAGAATGTTAGTATCAGCAGGATGAAAAAGACAGTGGCCAAGCCTAGAGACACAAGCAAATTTTTAGAAGCCACTACTTGGATACCACAGTTAAATCTTGCAGTATACTTGACAAGTGCTGTATTTCCTTCTTCTGGTCATGTGAACAGTACAAGTTTATTATTATGTCTAATGCTATTTCTTATCTCATCTAAGAATTTCAGGTGATTTCATGTCTTTGTCTTCTTCATACTGGAAAGGTATTCTGCTTAGCTTCCTAATGCTTCTTAAAGGCTTTACAATGTTAGGAACAACTGACTCAAAATATAAGTTTAATGAGAATATTTTAAAAGTACTCCCTGAAGATGACGAAAAGTACTTTTCCCTATACTTTTAGCTTAATTCTGCAGTATCTGCCTTCCTTCTATTCAGCAATCACAACTGAGGTTCACAGGAATATCTCAGCTGTCAGTGCTAAAACTCAGCTTTTGGGTAAACTCAAGTACAAGAACTCTGGAATTTTTTTAAACATATCTCAGGTTTGCTTTGTACATTACATGTTCTGATGTGGTGTATCCTTAGAGAAGAATAATTTAGGCATCTCAATTAAAAAAAAAAAAAAAACTTAAAAATTTAACATCTTCAATTCAACATTCAGTTTATTTTCTAAAATAAAAAAATGCACATTTGTAATATACACCATTTGATTCTTACCAAAGACATGTTTATAAATATTTTTTTTTTCCTTTTAATGAAGATCTCTACCTACAGTCCCAATCCTGAATGCCAATCTGCCCAATTGTTTTTTAGACAAACAGATTCCACTGAAGACAATGTAGATCAGGTGCTGGAAAGCAAACGTACCTGCAGAACTAGATAAATATCTCTTCAGGCACTTGCCATTTGGCTAAACCAAGTTTAGGAGTTTCATTACATATACAAAAGCAACAAACTTCCAGTCTTTATAGGTTTCTCCAGCTGATTTCCACATATAAGAAGTGTGGAAACAGAAATTTACACATTAGTCATCTCACCGAGAGGAAATGCCGTATTTCTTCTCCAATTCTTCAACAGAATTATCTTTCAGTCCCATGTGGTTCACATGATTGAACAATACTTGTGTAACTGTAAAAGAAAATACCAACATAAATTGTTATTTTTGTTATTCACACTCTTAAGGTAAATTAGTCTCATTCTTTCCTCAGTGAGAGTAAGGGTAGGATTATATAGCTGAAATACAAGTAAATTTTTAGAACTACTGAGAGGATGAAAAAAAAGCAGCAAAGGGAAGCTCTCCCTTTGTTTTGATGCCCATGAGCTGCCCAATAACATTTCCTTGAACAGGTATATAATCCTAACAGACAGTTTTTATTTTGTTCACTATCTTGGCCCTATGCCATTAAATGCAGAAGACAAAAGTTAATGCCAGATGGCAGATAAAGTTTACATCAGGTTAAAGGCGTGAATGCAATTCATGAGGAATTTACTTGCACTTCAGTAAGTCAAACAAGTCATTTTATTTTAAGGACATTCACACATCAAAATTTTGAAAATATAATAGTTATTAGTGCAACTCAGCTGTAGATAATAAACTTAACATTATCTGGTCCCAGAGAAATATTTTTCTTGTAAGTGTCTCACTGTTCCATAGTCTGTCTGGTGTGCTACATACAGAAAATGCTTGAGACAAAAACCACTTATTTTTGCCAACTTTAGTAAAGTCAGGATTGTCAAGAAGTGGTCGTAAACTGTGGAAACTGTGTAATTTGGATACCTTGCATCTCAGATGCAAGATTTCATACAAATTCATAAATTTGTAACACTACCAGCTACAAACTGAAATGCTACAGAAGCTTACTTTATCAGACTAAAATGCAGTGGTATTACTGATAAAATCAAGAGATTAGTTTTTAAACCAAGATTTATTTTTTAAGTCTTGACAATTAATAAGGAATCAAAAGATTAAGAAAAATTACATGGCATTCATATTAACTTCTAAATAATCAAAAAGCTAGACAACTAACTAACCTTAATGGATTATTACATGGAATAAACAACAAGAATAGCATTAAATTTACATATTTCTTGCTAGATTCTACAGTATCACAAATGTTTAAAAAGACACTACCGAATTACTTACTTTTTTTCTCCGAGCCTGACATAAACATTACTGCCATATCAAATCTTTTTAATTCAGATAGCCTCTGGAGGATTTCAAGGATGAGTGATGGCCCCTCTTTCCTGAAGAAGATTGTTAGAAATATAAAAATAACTACTGTTGATTAGAAAGATTCAGTAGCTGCAAGCTACTTCAGGAACAAGAAATTAATGGACTAATGGAATTCTTTTCTCTATGTCTCATATTTTCTGCCTTACTCGTCTTTCCTGTTCATCCTTCCACCCACGAAGCAAGAAGTCAACATCTAGAAATGTTTATACAACTATCATTCTGATTCAGAGCAAGAGTGAAGAAATATAAAAAACTAGACTGATGCAAACTGACTGCTGTTCATGAACAGAAAAGCTATTATATGATTTAATGCTTACACCTTGCTGTAAAGTCACCATTTTTGGGGTGTGTGAGGGGAAGTAGCACCTGTGGTCGTAGGAAGCTCAGTAAAAAGCACCACATTACAGTTGCCATCGTTTTTATCCATACAGAAAATACCCAGATTGTGTTCGTTTTACATTCTTCTGGTCAACAGTAAACAGGCACTATCTTTGTTAAGAATACTAAAAACAAATAGTATTTTTCTTTCATAACTTGTCCTCTCTCCCTCCAGAAGAAATGTATTTTACCTTACTGCAAACAATTTCAACTTCCTAGCCTTTATATGTCATACTACCAAATGCTGGATCATATCTCTTAAGATGTCATGTTTCACCCACATGACAGGTATTTACTTTTAAGAAAATCAAGGGAAATGATAACATTGATCTACATTTGCTTTTCTCCACAGAACAGCACCCTAAAAACATTCTGAGTGTGTGCTCTCAGACAGTTAATTCAGAGAAGTGGTACACTGCCTCTGACAGGCAAAATGAACTTTAAGACTCAAATGGTTCCATGGATAGAAATTTCTAAAATAATTGTCAGGTCCCATCTTATCAGCACATTTACTACAGGATACTGTAAAATGGTAGCAGGTAATTAAAAACAAAAGTTGGAATGAATCACACCAAGCACTGCACAAAAATGAAACCCTCTGCAGTTCTCAGCTTCATAAAGTTAATATAGAAACCTACTATGTGATAACAGAACATACACAGTAATATGAACAAAAAGCATTTCATACAGTCTAATATTCAGTTTCTGATGCTATTCAGCAGAACTGAATTCAACAACATACAGTAAAGGCTATTTCTTTACCTCTTTTCTATCTGATTTTTCAAGGTATGTTTCATTTCTTAAGAAAGAACAACTGAATTATTATAATTACTGCATCATGTTCATGTAAGGCTGCATACTGGAAATAATTTTGTAAGCTCAAGGGTGAGGCTAGGAAGAAAAAAAAGGGGGGGCAAAAAACCAGAACAGCAATAAGTAACGTAAAACAACATAGGAATTAAACTTACTCAATGTAGAAATCATGTAGAATTTTCAGTATCTGGTTAAACAAGTCTGGATCTAAGGATTTCTGGAACAGTTTTGGATAAAGCGAAGGTTCTATTTGCTTTGGAAAAAATTAAAAAGTGTTATTTTTAGGCCTAAAAATACAGCTGAGTCATGAAAATTAGGAATGAGCTTTTAGGATGTCTTGGACAATGATGAAGTGCATAAAAGCAAAAAAAACCCAGAAAAAAACCCAAATAACTTGCGCTACCTGATGTTGAACATTAATTTTTGGTTTTGGCTGGTTGGTTTTTAGTGATGATGACTGCTAACTACTTTTAAAAGAATTCTAAGCAATTTTTTGCAAAATACATATAAGCGGAAGTACACACATAGATTGATGTATTTCAAGCATTTGATCAGTTTAAAGAGATAAGAATGTTGCTATGTCTAATTACCCTAGAAGCATTCATTTCAAAAATAAAGAATTTAACACGGTTACTAACGTATTTAAGTCTTTACTCAATCAGGGCCTATGTTTGAAAGACGAGACAGATTATGCAGAGACTGTACTCAAAGTAAGGTAAGTGAAAAGTCAGACACAACAGGGGAAATACTCAAATGTGGATCAAACTACTGTGTTATGTGAAGGCAATTAAAGAAAGGGACTCTGGTACACTGTTAAGACACTCTAAACATAGCCACCCTTTCCACCTAAGTTTGTGCTCTTTCTTCAATGTCAGTTGAAGAACCTGTCCAAGTACTGTCAATCAACATTACATTTCATACCTTCAGGTACAAGTACATATTTTCTGGGCAGTCTTTCAACTTTCTGAAGTCAGACTCAAGCTGGAAAGAATTTGCAGGAATGGCAGGGACTGGAGAATCAGATCTAAATGACCTTTTGATTTCTTTTTCTCTCTGTTTGTTCACAGGGAAAGATGGATGTAACACTGATGAAATTCTTTTCACACTAGCAGGAGGCCTGCAGAGAGATTTTGAAACATGTAATCAAGAAAACATTTAAGGAAATCCCACACTGATACTTAACTGGAGATCTTTCAATTCACTAAAAATCTAAAATGCTGTCAAATTTTTTTTAAATAATGTATTTTAGTTTAAGCAGTTATCTAAAAAACCCCTTAAAATTATGGAAGCTTTGTACTTGATTCATCTTTTCTACCAAAACACACCTGCAAATACTTAAAATACACTCAGCCTTTCTTTACTTTGTTTCTGGAAATAACTGCATTTTATGATACAGATTTCTACCATACACAGTTGCAAAAAAAATAAATTACATTTTCTGCAATTTCATGATGCAAAACAATAACCATGTCAAATGAACAAACTGTTTTCAACACTGATTACAGTGGAGCTATTTTATTTCCTATCATTTGTCAGTTAAGTCCATTTATTTTTCAGAAGTTATAAAATGGCTAAGAAACACACTTTTTTCTTCAATACTTCACAGTAAACCCATCTAACTGACATGGAAAAGGTGAGTGCAGGAGAGGGTTTTTCACAGAAACTCTTAAATCAGAATTACATAAAAAAGTATTTACAGTTAATAGAACGAGATGATGCTGACACATACAGAGCTTTCCTAAGCAGACAACAAGTAGAGTTGCAACACTTAGCAGGCATAAAGTTAGGACAGTGGTTATATACTTCAGCCTAGTTTCAGTCAGCCACACTGAGTCGGCCAGAATTGAGTTTGCCTATCTAACACAGTGGAACTTGGGAACTTTGAGCAAACCTGAAGTTATCGGTTGCCTGCTCAGCAG
>NW_010286633.1:22962-27430 GCF_000700745.2 Antrostomus carolinensis
TCACATAACTGGTGCACAAAGAATGTTTGAACTTTGTTCAGTATCTACTCTAAAACACTGCAAATAAAAATCACAACTAGGGAAGATGAATTGTACAGGGAAGAACGTATGGCATACAGGAAAACATTGTATTTGAAATGTAAGAACAAGACTAATTTTCCTTCTGACACTAAATAGATCATACTTGTCTTAACCACTACATGATCAAAGAGGCAGATGTGTAAGAACTGTAGTTTCATTCAGTATTTTCTTTTGAAGTCAAATTCTCTAAAATATGTTCAATACCTCACCACATGTAGAAATCTGAAAATGAAGATTATATTTCAACTACATTTACCTTTTAAAAAGAGGATTAGAAATTTTATACTTACTGTAATGGTGATGTATCACTGATTTCTTCTATTTTCAAGTGCTTTGCTTTTGGAATGTCCATTGTAGTCAACTGATCATCCTGATCTAGATTTTCTGTTGTTTCAACATTCACTGAATTCCTCCAGTTACTGACTAAAGAAGTAGTGCTGGGCAAATCACTATTTGGTGTGTCATCATCAATTTCTTCAATGGCTATTCTTCGCAAAGGCTTCTAAACAGAACACATACCTCATGTCGTATGTGTAACCTGAACATCAGTGTGTATATACAGCTCCCACATAAAAAGCTGTGCTTAATTTTAAATAATCTTGTAATCAGTTTTATCTGTAGTAGTGCACATGGAAGATACTTTCAATGAAGCTACATGGCAAAAAAAGAAACTTCATGACGTTCTATGGGAAGCCTTATATGATCATTTTATTGCTTTACCGTCATAAACCATGTATCCTTATTCTAGAGGATCTCACAACCTGCATTGTTTTCCCAGTAATAAAAAAAAAATAATTAAAAATTCTCCCTACTAAGGTTGAATGGGGAAGGACTACCATATATTTTGAAAAATGACCTGGTCAAGCTTTGTAATTTAGCTAATCGAGTAAGTATCAGCAACACAGGCCTTGACCTTCAACTTAAAATTCTGAGATTATAAATATCTGTAACTCAGTGTTGCTGGCTGACCAAGTTACATACATCATAAGGCAATTAATTCCACTACTAGAGGACATGCTACCTAAAATGCTTTAGCTTGTTTAATTGCTGAATGATCACCATTATTTTTGACAATCACCTACCACCACCACCTTCACAGGTCTTACAAGGAAGCACCATTTAGTGTGGGTGAGGGAAGAAGTCAATCTCTTTTTCCTTTGCAATTTCATTTCGTGAACATGAGTATAGTGCATATTTTCTAGAAATACAGATGCGAATATACACAGTTAAACATACTCAACAATTTAGACTTCTAGAAATGGCAGATTTCTCTGTTCAACTCTAACACAATCCCATCATAAGTCTTCACAGCAGCTTGCAAACTGCTTTAAATCATGCCAAAACCCCCTTGTCTTGTCGGTGTATTGACAGACAATCCAGGGTTTGCTTTAACAATATACCATCTCATCATTGTGCCAAGATTGGGAGGCTGCCTGGTGGCTATGAAGCAAAATTACAGTTCTCTCTGTAATCCTTGGGCAGTACTAAAAGCATAGATGCTTCACCTATATCTGTTCTTCCTTAACAGAATAACAAGGAAAAAACAATCAACCTGGTATCTCAACTTAATTTAGCAGCCAAACTGAAACCTTAATATAATTGTCTATAGTATTTTGGCTACTTCACAACGAATTCATTTAGGTTTCTAAAAATATCGTATCCAGTTATAGAGAAAGCATAATACTACTTCCCCCCTACCTACCCCCCCAAAAAAAGATCAAAATAATCATACATTTTCTCCTAAAACTATCCATCTGAAATATATGTTTAATAGAGGTAAACAAACATTTTGAAATCAAGAGCAGAACACTAATGTACCCCATACAAAGTGTGAGCACACTTTGTACTTAACACAACTCACTGCTGAATGTATAAATGTACTAAAAAGGGAAGCCTAATACATAAAAAAGCTGTTATTACTCTCTGCATTATATTCTGTCATATGTACCTCATTAATCTGACTATAACCAGTGATAATTCATAGTCCAAAAACATTGCTTCTTGAAAACCAATAACCAGCTATTCTACAGTTTATGTGGAGGAAAATGCAGGCCCAAGGTTCTTGCAGTAGCCCTAGGTCACACCAGCATATGACATGGGCAGGCAACGTGTCTTGTTAGCACTACAGTTGCTATAGAAACTGTAAACAGCAGATGAAAAGAAGGGAAGTTCTCAAGTTTGCAGTCAAACACAGACTCAATTGCCTCCCCTTTACTCTCACTGCCACGTTAGCTATGGACCCAGGACAGGGTTGTGAGGCTGCCTCCACATTTCACATTATAGATAGAGGCACACATCATGTTTCCTGTGTGTAGCAGTGTACGCTGAACACCTACATCACTGCTGCTGTTACACGTGCATGGAAATGCTGATGTTTTGTTCTTGAAAAATATCAAAATAGTAAATCTGTAAATTTTGGGCTTTCCACAAGCAAGATGTATCTATCAGGAGTTAGTTCTACATAAATAACCAAGAAGTAGATTTTAACTTTAAGCTGTACTTTTACCATCATTATAGAAAGCAACACACAAAACAAAACAACTTACTGTTGTTTTCAGGTGTAACGGATTATCAATCACTTTCACTATATTTTTTATTTCTGATTCTTTTATCAATACTGCAGGATATTCTTGATGAGTCAACTGTTCTTTCTCAGCTAATTCCTGAAAAAATAGTAAGTTGTCCAACAGATTAAAAGTTTGTTAATAAATACATAAAGAATGAAAACTTTCTATTACTACAGGCTTACCAAAAAAAAAATAGTAAAAGTATACATACATTCTTTATTTTAGTGAGTTCATTTATTGCTTGTTTATTTCCAGGTTCCAGCTTCAGAACAGCTTCAAAATCTGAGTGAAAAACAACATACAAAAACTGCAGACATTTCCACTTACAAAGTACTCCTGGCAAATTTTTAAACCTTCTCTTTTCCATTCACAGCTCTAAAACAATTAAAAGCACGTAAGTAATTTTAATGCTTATATCATGAACTAGCTTTTAAATACATTTTTCAAACTATTTCTTACTACTTATCATAAGCAACAATAGTTGTAATTTCAAACAAAACTGTTTTCTGATCATGCGGATACACAAAAGGTTTTATATATATTCAGTGAAACACAACAAACCCTCACCATTCTTAACTTTTGCACTGATTACTTCAATTAGTCAGCAATTGATTGAATTGCTATTAGAAGATTAAAAAAATTAGGATGTGCTTATACTCATCTCTTACCTATCACATTTAGGCTTATTCAAAGTCATACCTTGCATAGCTTCTTTTAGTTTTCCAAGAGCAACTCTGGCAGCTCCTCTTCTGGCAAAGGCTTTAGAATAGGAGGCATCTAAGAGCAGAGCTTGTGTACAGTCATTTTCTGCCTCTTCATATCTCAGCAAAAGAGCAGTACAAAATTAATAATCAGTTTCAAGAGGCAGTTTCAATGTAAAAGACAGAGCTACCCAAATCAATTAAAATATGAAGACAGATCTTAATTACCTATATACATATAAAAACACATCACTGAGCTAAAACATGAAATAAAAGTAAACTTACAAAATTATTTTTGAGCACCTTGAAATTTCAGCGAAATCTTTTAGTAGCTTGTGACACACTGCTGACTCTCTTTTTATCATCACAGAGAAAGTCACTCCCTCTGCAAAAATAAATGCTTAAAGCCTGTCAGAGCAGAGTCACTTTAAACATTAAATAACCTTAAAACGAAAGTCAGTATCACAGCTTTGCACTTCTGAAAACAAGAAATACCATCACAAAGAAAAAAAAAAAACCAAACCAAGAAAGGAGAAGCAAGCATGTATGAGAATAAATTTCTCTACATCTGAATTTCTGTAACTTCTTAACTATTTCTAGTTAAGGACTAGAATCAGAAGTCAGTATATCTCTGCATCAAAGTAATATGCTTAATTGTAAGGTCAAATTCCCTCATGTCAGTTATATTTAGTTATACTAGATCAGGATTCCACTACATGCATATTAAAGTATTTTCATTCATTCCTCTTCTCCTCCTTCAATCTATCATTAAATATATGGAAACAATTTTTTTTTTTTCTAGTTCTTATCAGTTCTAGAGGTTTAGAAGAATACCAATGAGCTTGTTGCATCTTACATTTGGGTCCTCTTTGAAATGTAAAGACCCATGGAGCACTGATTTATCATACAGAATCGATTTTCTTGCTTCCTCTGATTCTCATCGTTTACATAATGTCTTCTACGGCTTCAGTACTAAATTACAAATGGTGTGTCAGAAAACTACCTCTGCAACCTAATTTATAATCTCGTAATTTGAGATCAATATGTTGTCCCTATAGATATCCACGTTAGAACAGATGAGCAACATAATCAGAATTGGCGCAGAATCTAGTTGGAGGC
>NW_010286634.1:0-11874 GCF_000700745.2 Antrostomus carolinensis
TGCATCCCTGCATCCCACTCCCTGCATCCCTACATCCCACCCCACCGTTGCCAGACCCAGCACCCACTTTGGCAGATGCCCACGCTGACAAAACCCTGGCAGGATTAGTGCAAAGGGAGGAGACCCAACATCCAGCCCTGGCTGCAGGGACTGCTGGTTGTCACCGCCTGTGACAAATGGTCACCCATGAACAGGAGCTGTTGGTCCCTTCCAGGACATCGTCCAGGGAAGGTGGCAGAGGCTGCCTGAGGATTTGGCTGGGGGGGGTCCACCACCAAGCCACAGCAACAGCAGCTCCCTTGAGATCTCATTTTGCCATCTTGTTGCCTCCTTTGGCTTTTTCTTTTTTTTAAAGCTACTAGAATACAAAACTAATCTGGGAGTTCAGGAAAAGTTGCCTCTGCCAAGAGCAGAAGCGAGGGAGTGTGTGCACAGGCAGGCTGGGACCCAAGGTCGGTCCCTCTCCACCTCTGTACGAGGGGGAAATGTTCACATTGACAATTCCCAGGATGAAATTCTTCTCCTTACAGAGCCCAGCGCTACCCCTGATTGCGCTGATGTGTTTGCAGAACTGGAAGGTGGGGGCAGAAATAAAAACTAGGACCAGTGTTTGTAGGGTAAAATTCTGGAGGCCACTGGGATTGTGCTTAAATTGGGGGATTACAGGTAATTTGGGGCTGATAAAGAAAGTATTTAATTTTATAAACTCTTACTTTCAGGAACAGTCACTTATTTCATGCTTATCAGAGAATAAATGGGATTGTAGAGGATGCTCAGTGGTACTCTATACCTGGTTGGATGAGTGATGGAGCAGCATTTGATGCTGGGCACCTAGAAATAGTGTTGAGCAATGATTTACCACCCACAAAACCTCATGAGCTGGTGTTTGTGAGAATTCATTACACAAAACTCACCCCAGGGCTGTGTCTGCAATGGGTGTTTGTGGAAGAAACCGGCGCTGGTGGGACAGCCGTGGTCATTTGGTGGCAGAAACAGGGATTCAAAGAAAATCTGAACCCAAAGCTAAAAAAGAAACCACCCCACAGAGGCAGCTTGGTTTTAATAAAGACTCTGTGCTCTTTATTCCAAAGGGCAATGCACAGCAGATAAAATAGTATCAAAAAATATGTACAAAAATAGCCACTATTTGCACCGGACTTGCGAAGTTAAGGATGAGCAGTTGGGTGTTGAAGCAAGAAGAAGGATATTTTACTGCTTGTAAACCATCAGCTGGGGAAAAAACAAGTAGCTATGACACAAACATTTTCCCAAAGAAGCATCCAAGAAGTTCAGTTTATAGGTAATTTTCAGTTTATATCTAATTTTTAGTTTATATCTAATTTTCTTTTTATATTTAACTTCTAGTTTATATCTAACTTTTAGTTTATATCTATTTTTTAGTTTAATTTTCAGTTTATATAGAATTTTTAGTTTATATCTAGATTTTCATTTATGTCTAATTTTCAGTTCATATCTGATTTTTAGTTTATATCTACCTTTTACTTTATATCTAATTTTTAGTTTATATCTAATTTTTAGTTTATATCTAATTTTTAGTTTATATTTAATTTTTAGTTTATATCTAATTTTCCCAGCCCAATTCAGTCCTTCCCAGCAGAAGGTGCTTGTCCCTGCTGCTCTTCCACTGTCTGTGCAAAGGACTCATCGTGATCCCTATTCAGGGGCAGCTCTGGGATGGTCAGAGCTGCTAATCCAGTGTATTTAGTGCAAATATAGTGTCTCTCCATTGATTTTAGCAGCATCCCAAGGGGCTGGGTGATCCCATGGGATATCAGCAGGACCTCCTCCCTCTGAGATGCCAGTAGGAGGGATGAGCACTCTGCAGGGTTTTGGTTTTGAGGACATAAAGGGGTTTTTTTGTTGTTCCAAGCAATGGATAAGCAAAGTGCAAAGTGGAAAAGCAGGAGAACTGGGATGGAAACACATTGCAACAGTGCAGGGGAGATGGCTGGGGGGATACAGAGCAGCTGAGAGCAGGAGCTGGAAGAAAAGGAAAATGTTATCTGGAGATATTAAGGGTTACTTTCAGAAAATGAGAAAGCAACGGGTTGTCCTCCACGTCGGGCAAACAGCTTTGATAAGAAGAGGAATGGGATATCTGCTACAAAGGGTTTCAGTTGGCGTGTTCTCCTCTCCCTCCCCCTGAGTTTTCCCTCATCCACGTACCCTCAGCAGTTTCATCTCCCAAGATCTGGATCTAGTGGCAAAGCAAAAGATCCATTTCCAAATAATCATGTTAAAAGGGACAGATCTAAGCAGTTTCTTCACATTATTTAACTGGCTGTATTTCCCTGCTGCGAGAAGAAATGGGACCACTTGGTCATTTTTAAATTCTCTTTCAGAAAGAACAGGCACCACAGAAATATTTCTGGAGGTTCACAGGGAAGGACCCTCCATGTACTTTTTGTTTTAGAAGATTAAATTTGTTCCAGCAGAGCTACACTGATTTACACCAGCTGAGAAACAGCAGCTGAGGTGTTTCCCTCTCTTGGAAATCTCATTTATTTCTACACTTTCTCCCATGGACTTAGTGACACTTAAAGTTTTAAGTATGATTAATTAAAAAATATATATATATATTTTTGCTATTCTACTAGTGCAAATAGTTGCCTCACTAAAAATCTTGTAAAGAGATCAACCTCTTGCTGTCGCCCTGCTTCAGTGCTGGGAATTGAGCTCATTTCACTGGCAAACGGGAGAGTTTTGCTGCTCTCAAAGTTGACGAGAAGGTTGAACTCTCTTGAAGCTGTTGCTATTTTAAATAGCTGATATGGGAACGTTCAAACATCAACACCCGGATATGCAAAACTCATCTGTCATTGTGCTATTGTCCCTGTTCCCGAGGTTTTCTGGTTTGGCTTCTCCAGGTTTGGGCACGGGCAGTTGGCATCTCGGGGTTGGGTGGGGGGGAAGCTGGCACAGCTCCATCCCAAGTGGGGCGGCCACCTCAGCTCAAGTCCCAGCAAACCCAGTCCCCGCAGCTCAGTGGCTGTCAGACACTTCAAGTTATTTTTTCTTGGAGCAGAAAGGGGTTTAATTCTCCCCAAAAGTGTGTTGCCCTGTGTGGAGGCTGTGGTGCTGCCTTCCAGCAAGCAGAAATTTCAGGGGGGGTGTCTCTAAATCCCCTCTGGGACCATCAGCAATTATGGTATCAATGTCAGAAATGCAATTTTTTTTGCCTTTTTTTATTTTTTTAAACCTAATTTTTAGATCATACAGCAGCTGGTGGCCCAAGTGGCCAAGCTGGGGCTGTACCAGTGCCAACCCAGCATCAGCACTTTGCTTTTTCCTCACTTGATCTCAGCGAGGAGCAAAGACTTCAGGGACAATCACTGTCTCCAGGGTTGGACCATCACTTGTTTTCTACCCTCCTGAGGGGGTAGAAATATAAAATATAAACATATTTTACAGCTGCAGATTGACCCCACAGCAGTGCTATTGAGTGTTGAATTACAACCTTTTAAAATCTTGATTGTTTTTTTTAATTATTATTTTTTAATGTTAGAGATGAGAGCGGCTTGTGCAGCAACTAGATGTTGATAGTTACTTACAAATGGCATCTCCCTCCCCTAATTAGCACTAGAAAAAGCAGCGCAGTATTAAAAAAAAAATTAAAAAATTAAGAGAAAAAGATGATTTCTGCTTTAAAAAAGTGATTACCACCATGAGGGACTCCAACCATTCAAGTAGTAGAGGCAAGGCAGGTATTGCCAGCCACCCCGCAGCGCCAGCAGCGATGCTCCAGGGAGCTCGGCCGCTTTCTGCCCCACCAGACGTGTGTCCAAAGTGCTGATTTCAGTAGCCACCTGTTTCCTTTTAGTTTTATACCTCCTGTTCTGAAACCAAATTTTCACCTGGGTCTCGGTGAGCTGCAGGTTTTTAGCCAGGTGGGCTCTTTCAGGGGCTGAGAGGTATTTTTGGTGGCTGAATTTCCGCTCCAGTTCGATGACTTGGGTGTGGGAGAACGCTGCCCGCGAGCGCTTCGCCTGCTTGGGGGGACGTGGGGCGATGGGCAGGGGTCGCAGTGGGGGGTCACAGTCTGACAAGTAAGTCTCCACCGTGGCATCTGTGGGAGGAAAAATTTAGAAATTACCCATTTGGAAATTACCCAAATTACTTGCTTTTTCCCTTCCAGTGAGCAATGTGTTCATATTATCTTGGCAATATTTTAATTTAATGGAGCAAACACCATTTTAAAGTCATAAAAGGGACTTTTTACTTCCTAAATCACTTTCTTAATTCATATAAGCATGCATTCAATGTGAACATACATTCAAGGGACTAAAATAATAGAGAAAGGGATATTTTGCAATGCTTAAAACCTTCAAATATTGTTGTTACGTATATTATGGCATCGTCAGCTCTTGAGATTTTTATTGCAGAATTCATACTCTTGGGCACTTTTATTTAAAATGTTCTCCTGTGGCTGTGGGAAAATTCTGATCCCCAGAGAAAACATGTTTCTGTCCTCAAGCTATGGAGGAGAGCTCAGGAATTGGTGCAGCTTAGAGCAGAGTGCACTCAGAAAGCAATGAGAAGAAATTCTTCCCTCTTCTCTTTCGTGACTCAAAGGCAAAGCCAAGAAATTTTGGGCCAGATTATGAAAATTTCAGACCTGGCTTTACAGGTAGAGCTGCAGACCTGGCCTTGGGTCACAACCCCAAAGCAACATCTCAATGTTTGCCTCTGACTTCTTTCTCATGGCACCGATGGAAGGTGCTGAGCTCCTTGGGAAGTGACACCTATCACTCTTAAAATTTCTTAAAATCAATTTATTTATGCAGCCAGTTCCTTTTTTGTGTATTACCCAGCTTGGGCTGGAAATAGGCCAATTTTATTTTATTTTTTCCTTTAGTCTTTTCATAGTATATCTTTTCAAGATGTGAACATAACGCTCAAGATAAAAACAACAGGCTTAACGTTAGAAATCATGGTATGTGATTTATAACAGTGAAACCCCCGGAGCTGTGCTGATTTCGGAGAGATTTGGGATGACTTTTAATGATTTTCGTAATCATCAGCCTGATGGCTGTTTCTGAACTTGCTTTTATGTAAAAGTTTCTTTTAATAGAAATGAAAAGTAAAGCCAAAATTCCCCTGGCAAAGGCTCTCTTAGCAAGAAAGAACCGGTCGCTAGAGAGTTCAAAATTGCTTTGTTGGCTGTGGCAGCTCGGGAGGGCTGGGCAGGGAGAGGATCAGTCCCCCCCAGAAGAGGACAAGCCCCCCCCCCCCCCGCAGCCCTGGCTGATGCAGCTCAAGAGGCATCGCTCAAAAAAATTTACTTCTGAGTGTGATTTGTTTCTGCAGTGAAATATTATTGCCTGTGATGAATTTAGCAGCCTCGTGCTAGAAGGAGGTGCTGCTGGTGGTGTATCAAGAGGAGCGGGATGGGTGTTGATAAAGGAGGTGATGGGCAGGGGTACAGACAGGAGCACACGACCGGGTACATAGGAAAGCTGAGTTCTGCTGCAAAGGGTAAAAACTCAACACGGGGACTTTCAAAATATCCCCAGACCTGAGGCACTGATGGATGGCTGCGTGAAGGACAGGCACACAGTGCCTCTCTGAGCTGGCAGCCCTGAGGTGCCCTTGCTGGGGACCTTCTGTGTTACAAGGAAACTTTATTTCCCCAGATATTGCACAAATCCATCAACTGGGTTTGTTTTTTTTTTTTAATCCCAGAATTGCCTGGGTTGGAAAAGCCCTTTAAGCTCATCGAGTCCAACCATGAACCCAACACTGACCAGTCCCCGACTAACCCATGTCCCTCAGCACTGTGTCTACACGACTCTTCAATCCCTCCAGGGATGGGGACTCCACCACTGCCCTGGGCAACCCCTTCCAATGCCTGAAAACCCTTTCAGCAAAGAAATTCTTCCTCACATCCCATCTCAACTGCCCTGGCCACAACTTGAGGCCATTTCCTCTTGTCCTGTCATTTGTTCCTTGGTTGAACAGACCCACCCCCACCTCTCTTCACCCTCCTTTGAATATTTGAAGTGTAACTCCAAGGATTCAGTCCTTTGAGTTATTGGAAGCGCTGGGTGAAAGGTTTGCCCTCAGTTGCTATCTCCCTGACTTTCCCACTGCTGGAGCACGGATGCTCCCTGGTTTTAAAACACAGGTTATCCAGCTCTGGGGTGCTGGAGGCAGCCAGGTCTGGATCCTGCCCCTTGCTTGACCCAGGCTGTTGGGGTTGACCCAAGCGTAGCCCTTGCTGACCCATTCCCCAGCCAGCTCAGCTGGGAGCTTCCACCCCCTTACCTGCATCCATCTCCTGGGATGTCCCTCGAACCTGGGCTGGGGATGCTCCTGGGGAATGAGGGCTCTTGGGGGTCTTCCCTGGGGCATCCACCGTGGCCGAGCTGCCCTCACTCCCCTCTGCTGCCCCTGGTTCCCCGTCCTCAGGGCTGCCAAACCCTCCGCTCTTGCCCTGCTCCAGCCGTGCTCCCCGCTCTGCCCCATCCCAGAGGATGTCTTGGATGAGGAAGGATGTCCGGGGTCTGGAGGAGATGGGCATGGTCTGCTGGGCTGCTGTCGCCATCCGGCTCATCCCTGCTGGGGTGCTGCTGGGTGCTCTCTGCCTCCTCACAGGGAGCACCCTGGCACTCATCCTCCCCTTCCTCTCCCTGCCCAGAGGCTTTGCTGCATTCCCACCCTCCCGGCTCTGTGTTTATAGGGCAGGCAGCCAAGCCTCCAGGGCCTGATTGGAGATCCCTGGCAGGAGTTTACGCCCTTCGGTTGTGTCTTGGCTCCCGCGGGACCTTCGGGCTGTTTGCTTCTCCCTCTTGCTCAGGACACCCTTCCCCACAAATCCACAGGGTCATGGCCAAGCCTCCTCCTTTGTCCTCCTGATACTCCCTTGCTGGCAAATCACCCCCTTTTATGATGAAGAGAAGGGTGCTTAAGTGAGTTCATCCTTTTTTGGGGATCAAAACACCCTCAGGGTGGGGATTTTAGGGAGTGGAAGGGGGAGCAGCATTGCTGCCTTGGAAGGATGCTCTGCAAGGGGACAGCTTCTGCATCCCCTGCCCCAACCCCAGTGAGCTGGTGCTCTGCTTGCTCCTAGTTATGGAAATGATTTATATCCCAAGGTAATCCCTAGAGCTCTTTGGGAAAATGCTGTTTTCAGGTGAACAAAAGAAGAAAAAAAATCCAAACCTTTTTTTAAAAAAAATTTTGAGGGTTTTAAGGGTTTTCTTCAAAACCTTCCACTTTGATGCACTTTCAGTTTGTTGAAAAACAAGGGAAAAGTTTCTATCAGCTTTGCAAAGCTGCTCTAACGAGGGCTTAAAAATGAAAGTTAAGATACAACAGACAGGGAGAGCAGCTCCAGAGGCAAATGGTTGCACAGGAAGGGGCAGAGGGTTCAAGTGAAAATTTAAGCCTAAACCTCAGACTAATTCCTTGACCAGCTGTGGAATGGGACAGCATTTATTTAAGGAGCCTTAGTACCTTTATACCCCATCCTGTAAGGTCCTGTGTTCAAAGGCACCCAAAATGAGCAAAACCTTCCAGATTCCAAGAAAAACCATGAGTGAAGCTCTCTGTTATGACAGATTTTTTTTTTCTGACTGTCAACTTTATTTTTAGTTGTTCCTCTAGACTTTCTGTTTGGAAAACAACTCCCTGCTCTCCACACAAACAGCTGGGAAACCTCCCCAGATGTGGGCAGCACATGATTCAAAAATCACCTTGCTCCATCGTAAGGCAAAGCAATTGGGTGGGGAAGGTCCTGTGGGAGCAGGATTTGGATGAGCAGCATCCCTGGGAAGCTCAGGCACCTTCTGAGCCCTGTGTGTATATATCCAGGTGGTAGCAGAGCTGGAGATAGTCTGTTTATCATTAAAATATCATCAGACCATCAAATGGTTTGGGTTGAAAGGGATCTGAAAGCTCATCCAGCTCCAACCCCCCTGCCAGCAGCAGGGACACCTTCCACTAGACCAGGTTGCTCAAAGCCTCATCCAACCTGGCTGAGACCACTTCCAGGGAGGAGCAGCCACAGCTTCTCTGGCCAACCTGGGACAGTGTCTGACCACCCTCACAGCAAAGAATTTCTGCCTAATATCTTATCTAAACCTCCCCTCTTCCAGTTTAAAGCCATCGCCCCTTGTTCTGTCATTAACTGTCCTTATAAAAAGTCCCTCCCCAGCTTTCTTGTAGGCCCCCTCTTCTAGTCTTAAAGCCTTCACTCAAACCTGACCTCTCTTCCTCAGCCAAAAAGCCTGGGCATGTTGAGGTTTTTTTTAGCTTTAAAAAGGGGAAACAATAGATTTCCTTGAAATCCCCTGAGGACTTTGTTGATTTTATAGGAGGGTGTTTGGTTACAGCAGCCCAAAGCCCAGAGCAGGTTGTGCAGATGTGCCCCAAAATCTCCTTTTTACCTGCTCTTTTCTCTTGTTCTTTAACCTGCTGATGCTCCTGGCTTAGAAAATGTCTCAGTGTATTTTAGAAAATGTCCCTGGGTAATTTCTGATTTGGACTAGAAACAGGAGGTTTAAAGCAACAGCCCTGATGTGCTGCAGAGAGGGAGGTGACATAGGGGATCCCAGGATTTAAGATTACTCCAACTCTATGGGAACTGGGATTTCAGGAAGCCCCCCCAAAACACATGGAGGGGTACAAACGATGCCTTCCGCACTCATGATTCCCATTTTCAGGTTTTTTTTTTTGAGCTGGGCAGGGTAACAGTTTCCTTCTTTGATTTCTGGGTTTATTTGGGGGAGATTTTAATGTGATTTACCTCATTTTATTGCTGAACCTCAAAAGGAAAACCCTGAGTGTTGTTAAGACTCACAGGGGAGCCCATGTGTTGGGGATGCTGCTGTTTGCTGGGGCTTTCCCTGGTGCCAGCAGCTTTTCCTGATGCAAGGACCCCATTGAGCCTCTCTGGCTGCTCCAAAGCTGGGACATCATCCCAAGACATATCTGATTTTGGGAGATATCCCTGAGTGAGTGTGGATGGCTGAAGGGAAGGAGAAGGGGCAGCACCCAGCATGGCTGTCACCTCACTCAGTTATTTCCAGGGTCCTGGTGAGGCTTCAAGGGGGATTTTCTGGTTTGATTTGGGTGTCAGGGATGTCCCATTTGGGAAGTGAGTGAATGCTGGAGTGATGGGGCTGAGTAGGATTAGAGATAAAAGCTTCATTACCTCCTGCAAGTCTCCTTTCACCAAAGGTTGGGAGGATAAGAAGCTGTCGGGGAGGAGGGGGCAGCATCCCAGAGAGGGGACAGGGTTTGTGAGGGGGAGATTTTGCCTGTCCTGTGTGGTGGGAGTTGTGTGCAGGATGTGACTGACTCCAGCACCGAGACATCTTGGCATGTTCAAAAAGAAAGATCTCTGTTAAACCAACATTTTGCAGCAGTGGCTGATCTTTGTGGGTTTTTCCTCCTCTTCTATAGGGGTAAACTTGGACCACAAGGTGATTATATTGCAGGATTAATTATTAGTATTAAGATTGATTTATTCTTTTCTTGCTTTGGAGGAGATTTTGATGCTGGGATGCAAATTATGGATGGGAAAAGTCAAAATACTAAGCAAGGAACGGTGAGAGAGGGAAAACACACAATTTCACCAGTTTGTTTTTTATTTGCAAATAATAATAATAATAAAGACAGAAATGAACACCTGTGCTGAGAGATATAAAGAAATATAAATCAGAAGTAGATCTCAAAAGGTTAGAGGAACTCAAAGCATTAAATAATGTTCATAAAAGAGTGAATGCACAGTGCTGTGCGCAGACCCTGTTTTCCAGTTGTCCTTAGGGAGAAAACCAGTGTTCATACCCTCCTGATGGCTCTGGGATCCTGGAGGAGCAAACCCTCTGGGAGCAGGAAGGTTTATAAAGTAAATAAGGTAAATAAATAAATGCCCTCGGTCATTGGGTCCCCAAAGTCGCAGTGCTGGAGTGGCAGCGTCCCTCTGTCCTGACCTGCCTCTGCGGAGATGTGACCACACGAGCTGCCTGGGGGGGACGGATGCTCTGGAGATGTCCCACTGTCCAGAGTGGGAGAAACCCTCTGGATTTGGCTCCCATCCCGATGAAGGTTGGGGTCTGGGGTGGACAGGGGGCTTTCCTCGGTGCTTTTCAGGTGGTCCTGACCTCCATGGCCATCTACCAAGCTCTGATCCCCGCTTGCACGCTGGCTTGCAAACCCACGGGCTGGTGCTGAGCAGCTCTGGCCATGCTCAAGCTCACGGTGGGGCTACCAGGGATGGCATTGGGGGCTACCCCGGTGTAACATCCCCCATAAGTGGCACCGTACGGGCTGCTGCTGTAGGTGCTGTAGTAGGAACTATAGGAGTAAGGGCTGGTGATACCATATGGGGCTGGATACGGCTGTGACCCCCCCAGACAGGGTTTGCCATCCCTGACCAGCACTGGCACTACCACCCTTCGTGGGGGGTGCGGGTGGGCAACCAGCTCCAAGGATTTATCCTGCCTTTGCCTTTTGCATTTGTACCTTCGGTTTTGGAACCAGATTTTCACCTGTGTGGAGGTGAGTTTGAGCACGCTGGCCAGGTATTCCCTTTCTGGAGCAGAGAGGTATTTTTGTTGCTTAAATCGCTGTTCCAGTTCAAAAACTTGAGCTTGGGAGAATAAAACTCGAGGTTTTCTCCTCTGTCGCTGCTTGGGGAGGTGGCAGGGGTCAGTTTTCTTCTTGTCTGCCTCAAAAGGGTGGGTGAGCAAATATTTTCCTGCAGTGAGAAAAACCCCAAAGAAAGTGAGACCCAAATCCATTGTGTTCCCAGTGAGGGTGTGATTCCAAATGAGGGATTGAATTGGGAATGGGGACCTTTGGGAATAAGATGAAATAGGGCTGATAGTTGATGAATGTAATATGAGTTTTCTTGTGATGTTTAATAGGAATTCAGGAAAATTCCCCCTTTTTTTTTTTGGATGGAATTCAAAGCCTGATTGCTAAGTGAATTTTGGATAATGCCTCTTTTTGGAGGTGAATCTTTGAAAACAGCTCTTTTTGGAGGTGAATCTTTGAAAACACCTCTTTTTGGAGGTGAATTTTGTATAATGCGTCTTTCTGGAGGTGAATTTTGGATAATGCCTCTTTTTGGAGGTGAATTTTGGACAATGCCTCTTTTTGGAGGTGAATTTTGGACAATGCCTCTTTTTGGAGGTGAATTTTGGATAATGCCTCTTTTCAGTCCCTCCTAACAATGTCTCTGCTGTCGTGGGTGCTGCCACCGTGGCAGCTCCAGCTTGGAGGTGCACAGAGAAATTGGGGTACACTGCAGGTTGGAGTACCCCAAAACACAAACCCCCTTCCCCACCTTCCTTCTCCGGAGGGATTGAAGTGATGGAGTCAGACCTCCAGCAGGATTTACCTCTGGCACTGGAGGAATCACACAGCTCTTTGAATTTAAGCAAAATCAGAAAAATGAAGGAATTGGGAACGATGGAAGAAAAATTGTTAGATCTGCGAGGAGATGCACAGTGGGTTCTTTGTTTGTTTGGTGGGTTTGGGGGGGGGTTGTGGGGGATTTTCTTGTTTTGGGGTTTTTTTTGGTTGGTTCAGGTTTTTTTGTTGGTTTTTGTTTTTTTTTTTTGTTTTAATTTGCTGGGGTTTTTTGTTGCAGGTGGGCTAACTGGGGGTCCTGGGCTCCCCGGCTGGTGGGACCCACTCGGGGCAGGGGGCTCGAGGAATTTGAGGGGAGGGGGTCTGCAAGAAAAAGGGGTGCTGGAAGGCTCCGTCTGTGGGTGTGAAGCCGGCAGAGACCCCTCTCCCAGTACACAGGTTCTGGTCTTACTGGTTACCCCGTTTCTCCGCTCTCCAGCCGCCGGGCATTGAGGAAACACGAACAGAGGGAAATTTGAGGGATTTTAGCCACGG
>NW_010286635.1:0-1210 GCF_000700745.2 Antrostomus carolinensis
AGGAGGTGGGTTTGAGGGACTTGGGGACATCAGGAGGTGGCTCTGGGGAGGTTGGGGACACCAGGAGGTGGCTCTGAGGACACTGGGGACATCTTGGGGTGGGTTTGAGGGACCTGGGGACACCAGGAGTTGGGTTTGGAGGACACTGGGGACATTGGAGGGTGGCTCTGGGGAGGTTGGGGACATCTTGGGGTGGGTTTGGGGACACTGGGGACATCAGGAGGTGGCTCTGAGGAGGTTGAGGACACCAGGAGGTGGCTTTGGGGACACTGAGCACCTTGAGGACAGATCTGGGGACACTGGGGCCACCAGGGGGGTGGCTTTAGGTGACAATATCAAGGTGTGGAGCTGGATTTGAAGGTGGTGGACCCCCAAAGTTGCTCTTCATGGGTCATGTCTGTGTGTCCCCACCAGAGGTGACATCCCTGGGGGGTGATGGCTCCGATGGGGACACCCCGGGGTCCCCTGAAAGTCCTTCTCCTGGTGGGTCCCCAAGTGACCTGCGGTTCCACCGGCTCCACGGCACCAACGCGCTGATCACCAACGGCGGGCGCACGGCGCTGCGCCAGAACTGCCGCTCCGAGTTCAACGACGCCATCGTCATCTCCAACCGGTCAGGAGAACCCCAAAAACCACCCGAATCACCCCAAAAACCACCCCCAGAACCTTCAGAACCACCCCCAGAACCTCCAGATCCAACCTCCTGCCCCAAAACTTGGTCATGGTTCCATGATTGTCCCCAAGAGAAGGTCTCCAACCCGGTTCTAGATCTTCTCTTGGGTTTGGTGGCACCATCATCATCTCCAATTGGTCAAGGAGACCCTAAAAACCCCCAAATCACCCCAAAAACCATCTCCAGAACCTCCAAAACCCACCTCCTGCCCCAAAACTTGGTCATGGTTCCATGATTGTCCCCAAGAGAAGGTCTCCAACCCGGTTCTAGATCTTCTCTTGGGTTTGGTGGCACCATCATCATCTCCAATTGGTCAAGGAGACCCTAAAAACCCCCAAATCACCCCAAAAACCATCTCCAGAACCTCCAAAACCCACCTCCTGCCCCAAAACTTGGTCATGGTTCCATGATTGTCCCCAAGAGAAGGTCTCCAACCCGGTTCTAGATCTTCTCTTGGGTTTGGTGGCACCATCATCATCTCCAATTGGTCAAGGAGACCCTAAAAACCCCCAAATCACCCCAAAAACCATCTCCAGA
>NW_010286636.1:0-16779 GCF_000700745.2 Antrostomus carolinensis
GTGGCCCTTCCCCCACTACCAAAAAAACACTCCCCTTCCCCCCCCCAACCAAACACAGCATTCAGTCAGTTAATTTGTTCTTTTAGTGCCAATGCAGATCCACATTAGACTTTCAGCAGCTTTAATAGAGCCACTTGTTAAAAGAGGAGGCAAGAAGTGCCTTTGTAAAATGTGTATCTGGACATTGGACAGCCCCTTTGTAAAAGAAATGGGATCTTTATTCATTAAATAAAACACAATAAATTATGTTAATAGTCAACTGCACTGAGAAAAAGCAAGTAATGTCTAGACACTATTTTTCTTGTTCATGTACTAACATTTCTCAACTCCTTAATTGTGGTGAAATATTTTCCTTCACAAGCCACAGTGCTTTTCAAAACGTAAAAAGTATAGCTTCTTATGTGATGGCTTCAGTGTCCTCTAAAATGCAGAAAACGTAGGTTCCTCTGCATGATACTTTTACATTCAGGTCACAAATGTGAAAGATAAACTGTGGCAAATGATAAAAAAGATTAAAAGGTGATAAAAGAAAAAATACAAAAGATAAAAAGTGGCCAATGATTTAAATAACTAAAGGAGGAAATTACAATGGATTGAAAACAAAGTCATACTTAGTTTTGTAAATGAGGAACTTATCAAAGAAAAGTGTTTCCTGCATATGGTACTTTGCAGAACAAAAATAATCAGGCTGTATCTAAAACCGAACACATGCACACCATTTCCTGCAAAGCTCAAACATGACTCAAGTGAGGCTCGGTGCAATGACTGAACCTCTGATTCCTAGACAGGCTCTTGTGACTGCTCATGCCAGAAGTTTTATCATCAAAATGTTCTTCCTCACAAAGTCTGTGGCTTTGGACCCTTCTGAGGAGTATGCATGTCCTTCATGTTATGGGACTACAGCAAACGGGCACTCCCTTTGGTTTCTGCTGTGATCTGGGGACAGGGTCTGTGCTGGCACCAGCTACAACCAAAACTGGAGGTCTTTGTAGCCTGATACCACTGCTCCTGGGGACATCTGCTAACCAGGAATTCTGATGTGCTGCATGATCCATCTGTGCCCCTCACCGATGCCACAGCACACCTTATAGGCAGGCACTCTTGCCACTGTCTGGAGCAATCAGCTGCTTCAGCTCCATGAATGTTTAAAAGTAGTATGGTTAAAAAGATCTCTGTTGGGGTTTTTTTAGTGAGTCGTGGGAAAAATGAAATTGTGATGATGGAAGTGCCATTGGAGTCATACTTGTTACGCTGAACTATTCCTTCCTCCACAACTGTATGCAAATTCTTCAATGGGTTTTACTGAGACCTGATGTAGGCTGTTGTTGTTCTCTGATGTTTAGGGAAATCCCCAAATTAAAATTATTCCTGTACCAGTTTCATAATTCCATGAAAAGTTTCATAAACATGCCATTCATGTCACTGCCTGAAATCATCCTTGCAGTTGCAGGATATGTGGTTACAGTAGGAAGGGGAAATGGTTTGTTAAAATACATATATTTTCATATATATAAAATTATTATAACACATACATTATAATAATATAATAATCACAATATGTTGTTGTTACGTTAGATACTTTATATAAAAATATATTTAAATACACGCATTTTTGTGTGTATATATTTATAGTAATGTATATCATTTTTGTGGCCCTCCTCTGGACAGAATCCAACAGGTACACGTCCTTCTGGTATTGAGGGCTCCAAAACTGGATGCAGTATTCCAGGTGAAGTCTCACCAGAGCAGAATAGAGGGGCAGAATCACCTCCCTCAACCTGCTGGCCATGCTCCTCTTGATGCAGCCCAGGATGTGGTTGGCCTTCTGGGCTGCAGATGCACATTGGTGGCTCATGTTGAGCTTTTCATCCACTACTACCCCCAAGTCCTTTTCCTCAGGGCTGCTTTCCAGCACATCATCTCCTAGCCTGTATTGATAATTAATATTGTCCTGACCCAAGTGTAGGACCCTTCACTTGGCCTTGTTGAACTTCATGAGGTTCACCTGCGCCTACTTCTCCAGCCTATCCAGGTCCTCTGGATGGCATCCTGTCCCTCTGGCACATTGACTGCACCACTTAGCTTGGTATCATCAGCGAACTAGCGGAAGGTGCTCTCAATCCCACTGTCAATATCATTAATGAAGATATTAAACAGCACTGGTCCCAGTACAGACCCTTGAGGGACACTGCTTGCCACTGTCTTCCATCTGGACATTAAGCCATTGATCACTACCCTCTGGATGTGACCATCCAGCCAATCTCTTATCCACTGAACAGTCCACCCATCAAATCCATATCTCTCCAACTTAGAGAAAAGGATGTTGTGGGGGACTGTGTCAAAGGCCTTGCAGAAGTCCAGATGGATGACATCTGTAGCTCTTCCCTTGTCTACTGATGCAGTTACTCCATTGTAGAAAGCCACTAGGTTGGTCAGGCAGGACCTGTCCCTAGTACAGCCATGCTGACTGCCTTGAATCACCTCCCTGTCCTCCATGTGCTTCAGGATAGCTTCTAGGAGGATCTGTTCCATGATCTTCCCAGGCACAGAGGTGAGGCTGACAGGTTGGTAGTTCCCAGAGTCCTCCTTTCTACCCTTTCTAAAAATGGGCATAATGTTTCCTTTCTTCCAGTCACCAGGGACTTCACCTGACTGCCATGACTTTTCAAATATCATGGAGAGTGGCTTGGCAACTACACCAGCCAGTTCCCTCAGGACTCTCATCGGGTCCCAAGGACTTGTGTATGTTCAGGTTCCTCAGATGGTCACGAACCTTATCTTCACTCACAGTGGGAAGGACTTTGTCTCCCTGGTCCCTGTCTTGTGGGCCATCAACTTGAGAGCTGTGAGGAGACAGGTTGCCGGTGAAGACTGAGACAAAAAAGTTGCTGAGAACCTCAGCCTTCTCCTCGTTTGTTGTTACTAGCCCTCCACTGTTGCTCGCCAGTGAATACTGAGGCAAAAAAGTTGCTGAGAAACTCAGCCTTCTCCTCATCTGTTGTTACTAGATCACCATTGTTGCTCATCAGGGGGGTACGATTTCTTTAACCTTCCTTTTCTGGTTTATATACCTGTAGAAGTTCTTGTTTTTCTTGGTATCCCTTGCCAAGTTCAGCTCCAGCTGTGCTTTGGCCTTCCTGACCTCATCCCTAAACAACTGGGCAACATCCCTATACTCCTTCCAGGATATCTGTCCCTGCTTCCACTGTTTGTATAGTTCCATCTTGCCTTTTAGTTTGACCAGCAGGTCTCAACTCAGCCATGCTGGTCTCTTGCCTTCCTTGTGCAACTTCTTACACCTGGGGATCGAGAGCTCTTGTGCTCTGTGGAAAACATCCTTAAAGATCTGCCAGCTCTGTTCTGTTCCCTTGTCCTTGAGGGCCATTTCCCAGGGGGTCCTATTGACGAGCTCCTTGAAAAGCTGTAAGTTGGCTTTCCTGAAATTCAGGGTCGCGACTATGCTTCTCATATGACTCATATGCCTTAGGACAGTGAACTGCACCAGTGCACAATCACTACAGCCCAGACTGCCTCCAACCTTGACATCCCTGATGAGCTCACTTGCACTGGTGACCTTCAGGTCCAATATTGCTTCCCCTCAAGTAGGGCTGTCTATTTCTTGTGTTAGGAAGTTGTCATCAGGCAGTCCAGGGGTCTCTTGGATTGCCTACATCTTGCTGTGCTACTTTTCCAATAGATGTCAGGGTGGTTGAAATCCCCCAGCAGGATGAGAGCCTGTGAGCTTGATGCCTCCTGGAGCTGGAGTAAGAAGGCTTCATCAATAGTCTCACCTTGATTGGGCGACCTATAGTAGACACCAACCACAAGGCTCCCCTTTTTGTATCGATCCCTAATTCCTACCCATAAGCTTTCAGCCTGTTCATGGCTATTCTTTGGGGACAACTCTTAACACTCTATCCATTTCTTAACATAGAGGGCAACACCTCCACCTCTCTTTCTTCTCCTGTCCCTTCTGAACAGCTTGTAGCCATCAATAGACACACTCCAGTCATGGGATTCATCCCACCAAGTTTCCGTAATGGCCACTATGTCATAGCTTTCTAGTAGAACAGTAGCTTCCCACTCCTCCTGATTGTTGTTCATGCTACATGCATTGGTGTACAGGTACTTCAGCTGGGCTGGTGGACGTGTCACCTTCTTAGATGGACACCCTTTTATTCCCACAAGGTGTTTTATGGAAGCTACCCTATTGGCTCCTATTACCTCAGGAGCTTCTGACTTGTCTCTGTAAGACTTTGCCTGTGCTGCAGTGCCCACTGCATTCCTCAGGGCAATGGGTTGAAGGCCCTTACTGTCACCCTATCCCTCCAAGTCTGGTGTGCCATTGTGCCACTTGTCACAGACAACCTTGATATTATTATACCCCTCCTCCTTCACATCTAGTTTAAAGCCCTGTCAATCAGCCCCGCAATCTCTTGGACAATGACCCTCTTCCCCCTTCGAGAAAAGTGTCTCCCATTTGATGCCAGCATACCTGGTGCCATGTAGATCATCCCATTATCAAAAAACCCAAAATTGTGCCGCTGACACCAGCCACATAGCCATGTGTTTATAGATAGTATACTATGGTTCATAACTGCTCCCTCAAAGACAAAGTATTTGGAGCTATGCTAGCCTAAGGCCTAGCACTCATGTTTTAGGGAAACTGGTAGAAAAAACCCACTTGAATAAATGGGTGAAAACAGATGCATATGACCTACCAAAAAAAATTCAACAAAGCTTTTCCAAATGGAAAGTTAAGTTTCACAAATCTGTTGGACTTCTTTGAAGAAGTCTACAAGCATGTAGACTAACTAGGTGGATCTACTTGATGGTCCACTCAGATCTCCAAAGAGTACTTGACATTGCCTTTCAAGGGAACAAAGTTTCCATGGGATAAGAGCGAAGGACTTTGCATGGCTAAGCAATGATTAAAAGACAAAAAAGCACAGATAAGAATAAACAATCTTTTTCACAGTGGAGGAAAATCACTAAGTGAATCCCACAGACTTGCCTTAGAGCCTGTACTGTCTAATACATTCCCATATTGTGCGAAAAAGGATGCCTACTGAAGTACTGATGTTCACTTATGACACTACTCTACTTCTTTATGCTGGAAGTAGTGACACTCTGGAAACTGTTGCCATGAGGAGCTACTGAAACTGAGAGTATCAGCAGGGTCAGAAAAGGATTAGGGAAATTCAGGGACAAAATGTCCATAAATCAGGAATCGAAAGGGGAAGGAAGGAGCATCACCTGTTTGCCCTGTTGGAGACAGAACACTGAACTAGGCAGATCATTGCTCTGACTTAGTAGAGTGGTTTTTGCATTTTATGTACTCTAACTTTTTCAGAGTAGTAAAGATGCAGGGTAAATATGGAGAACTACAGAAGTAGTTCTAAGTCACTGGGAGATAAAATGGCCTGTGGATAAAATGCAATTGTGGTGCACATGAGAATAAATATCCTAACTTCACAAACAGGGTGATGGCCTCTGAACTAAATATAATTGCTCAGGAATGAGATCTTGGGGTTATAACACAAGTGCTATGGAAACTTCCATTGAATGTTTAGCAGCACTGCATAAACAATCACATTAATTGCTGGGAAGAGTATGACAGAAACCATCATTATGCCATGAATTAGATTTAGACTGTGTCTGCATTTTGAATACTTTCACAGACTTCCATCCTGAAAAGGAGGTGAAATAACTGAAATGGGAATACAGCAAGGACTAACAGGGACAGTCAAATGTATTGAATAACTTCTAAATAAGAAAATATGAGAAAGATGCACTCAGAAAGTGATTGGATTTTTTTTTTTTTCATGAGTTTGCTCATCGAAAGATATCAGTTACAGTTATAAAACAGCTGGTTCCAGAAGTCACTGAGGCAAAAATGATTGGAGCCTGAGAGAACATATCAGGGAAGTGTTGCTGTATGGTTGGGCTCTTCTTACATGACCCCTAATCATCCTTCCTTCTGGCTTCTGCCAGCAGGGTTTAGTGCAAACGCAAGGACAGTCCAATCTTGGCAAAGAGGTGCAGACCACACCTGTGGTCATCACAGTCTTCCCTTGACACACTCTCTGCAGTGATGGCCCTGTGCATGACATTCTCCATAAAAGCTTGAGCAACCAACGAGCCTTATGATGTGTGAGGTCCACTGTACACTGCCACAGGTGAGCCAAGTAGTAGAAAATGGGTTTGGCGATGCCCTAGACACACAAAAAGGATCTTAGTACCTCTGTTCCCCAGCCTTTCTCCTCCACAGCTGGACACAGCAAAGGCACAGCCAGGTAACTCCATATCCTGAGCTAGACAAACTTCTGTTCTTGTTCCTTCTTTCACAGCATCTCCTTCCCACGTCAACGTCACCTGTGGTTTATGTTGTACAAGCTCTGTTGTCTGTCAGGTTTTCCACCCCTGTCCACTACAGACAAGTAAGAACTAGGGCACACCTCCTTAAATGCATGTACATAACTAATTCTCATGCAAAGCCTGTTCATGTTCACTAATGATCTATAGTCTGGAAAAACATATGGTATTTAACATTACATTACATTAGATTTAACATTACATTTAACACTAAAAGGCATTCCAGAGCTCCAATATACATTTAGTGCAGAAGAATTAAATTTAAGATTATATTCCAAGTCCTGGATGCAAAAGTCACTGGCTGGCATAGTCTAGCTTTGTGTCTGTACCAATGGTGAACAGTTTTCCTTCTTGTGGATGTCTATCTACCATAAATAGATACACTAAACAGCCATTGTAATCTCTGTGTTTTGAAACAATGTTCAATTTCCTTCTAATAGGTATGTGAACATTTTTTTCTATTGCAGACTTGTTCACTGTACGAGGTTGGTGCAACTTTAAGAGTATGAGCAGCAAGCTACACCGGCACAGACCACTGTTACCATGAAATTCTAAATCTGATCAGAAAAGACCTAGAAAAAAGAGTGTTTGCAGTGGTGGTGGTAGACATTCTACATCTCCACTGATGTTGTGGTCCTGTAGCAGCAGAGCTAAACCAGGGCAAGGGCACCAGAAGGAGACCCTGCAAAAGCTCGAGTCAGACAACACAGACAGAGCACGCACATGATGCAGGTCAGACATCAGGAGCAGCAGGGGAACAGAGTCCCAGCATCATGAATTTGCCACACAGAAATGTCTTCAGTACCAGCACACATTGTCTCCAGTACTGGCACATGCCTCACAAACACACACTGGGTACCATTTTTGCACTGAAGCAGGCAGAGACAGTTCCTCTAACAAAGGCTGATCCATCAAAATCATGTCTCAGAAGAGCAATTGAAAAAATAATATTTTTACCAGACTAGAAAACTTATTTCAATGGATCATGCCATTGTTCAAAATAGAGGAAAAAGCTCTTTAAACCAAAGTTTTGTGATCAAATATTTCAGACAATTAAAAGGGCATAAAGTTTAGGACAGCAAAAGTTCTTGGAAACAAATCTGATTTTGGGCAGGAGAGTCTTAGAGACAGCAAGGCTAGTCTGGCAAATTGGTATAACT
The DNA here is from genome assembly GCF_000700745.2 of Antrostomus carolinensis. Lineage (NCBI taxonomy): Eukaryota > Metazoa > Chordata > Aves > Caprimulgiformes > Caprimulgidae > Antrostomus > Antrostomus carolinensis. The sequence continues at coordinate 7,536 of NW_010286636.1, forward strand.
GATCAGCAGTTAGGTGTGTGACAAGATACTGTACATTTTTGAAAATCCTTCTAGAATAAGAGATCATAACAAAAACAAAACACCAGGCGGAGACCTTTTTTTCAGGATAACTTGTGGTTTTAATTCACTATTGCTTTCTTCAACTGATTGCAGAATCCATTACCACATAACTTGCTTTCATTTTCTTACATGAGCATGTTTTTCCTTGCCCCAAGTGAAACAGGATATCCATCTTTCAGAATTTCTGTCCTACCTTTTGCAATACCATTCATTTGTGTGAGGTAAGAGCACCAGCCTTCAGCAAATCACATTGTGGTTAAAGGAAGTTTGCAGCTTTCTTATTGCAATAGTTTAAAGCTTTTATTGAGCTGCAAGATTGACTAATACGGGACACTTCCTACTTCCCCTTACTTTGATGTCATATATTTAAGGGAAGAACAGCAGAAATAATAATTGTATTTTACTGTTTATTTTTCTGATTTTGCCATGACACTGACTTTTAATGACAGCAGATTTAAAAAGCAAGTAAACCAGCTGGAGGTGCCCCCTGGAATCCCGTGCTACTATGCAGACTACCCCAGTGTCACCCGTGCAAATAGTAGGGGATCTGCCTTAATGTCAGTAATGATGTATAGTGATTTTCTTTTCTAAAGAAAATGCTAACAACAGTTAAATGTCTATGCTGGATTGCCATTGCTAACAAAAACTAGCTACAGATCATGAAAAGGGCTTGAGAAATAAACTGATTTTGCTAAGGAGATTTTTCAATTATATATAACTTACTAAGACAAAAATGGTATACATATTAATTTCTTAATAATTTGCTTTCCAAAATTTTAGTTTTAATTTGTAAGGAAAGGAGTCACAAAAGTAGAATTTTAGGGCCTTTTTGCTCTAGGAAAATCCATGATGATGAGAAGGTAATTAGAGAACTAAATACTGCCACTGCAAAATGAAAGCTGAGCAACTATGACTTTTCAAAATAGATTGTTTCTCCTTTTACAATTTTCACTTTACCAACTTTTCAGCTTCACTAGCTAGTTAACATTTGGGCTAGAAGAAGAGCAGAAAGATCTTGGCCAATGAATCAGGATTTCTGCCTCTTCAGCATGAGACCTTGCAAAGCCTGATCCCAGGAGGCACCCAAGAGATCCTCCACCAAATGGGGAAAACTTTGGCCAACTGCTCCATACAATTAAGGTAAGAAGTGAGAAAAAAAGAGGATGTATTTGAACAGAAATATCAGTTTTTCCATATTCATTAAGAAGGACATGGAAACCAATATCACTGCTTTTATAAAAAAAGAGCTTCCATCTGCTTTCAAAGCACTTTCTTAAGGACTTTGATTCTTCAAGGGAAATTACATGCGTATGTGCCCTTTAAAAAGTATTTTGTAGAGATGCTATAAAGGACCTTCCACTTCAATCCATGGCTACTCTCCATGATAAATATTACATATCACTTAAAGATAAGTGGGTTAGAAGGAGATTGCTTACTTAGAAGCACATTATCATGTCTGGGTCACACTGACTCCTCCTGGGTATATACATTGTGAGATTGTCTTTACTCCCAGAAATATGAACAGTTATCTCTGGGGGATTCTCACCTCATGTGGTGTCCAAGATGAGGGCTGCTGCAGGGAAATCACAGCTGCTCAGCACTTTCACTCTTTGTTCAACAAATGATCCCTCTCTCGCCTATAGCTGTATGTGTCTTCCCTGAAGTTTGCTACCCCAGGAATGGTGAAGAGGTGCTAACCTCAACAGGATTTCTACCACAGCCTTCTAAAACCTCGAAAATATAAAATTATCTTAGGGAAAAGATGTCATTAATATTATTCCCATGGGAAATTGAAGACAAAGAGCTTTTCCTAAGGCTATCCATAGATTGGACCAAAAAAATAGCAACATTTTTCAGAAAATGTTTCTTTCACAAAAATTGCCTCATTTGTGAAATTAAATTATTTCAAGATGGTTTCAGCTACACAAATTAATTAATTGCAGAGACCTCAGGTTTTCATCCCTTCTGATACTGTCTCCACTCCTTCAGATATCACAGCTTCTTTGCTAAGGTGCTGAATACTGCGATGACTTTGGCTTTAGGTATCTGGAAAATGAAAAACACCACTGCTGTTCTAGTTTTTAAAGCCTGGTGATTGCCAGTGACCTACAGGGGTTTCTTATGGCAACCAAGAAATTGCCAGTGGTTCACATTCTGTAGTACAGAAGGTAACAAAAGGACTATGCCTAAATTCTTCCCTACTGGTGGTAACTTCCAGTGCCAAGAAAAGAGAGTCTTTGACCAATTCCAGGAATTAATGTAGCTCTGCAAGTTCTTCCAACTAAGATCTTTCATTTATTTTTAATTTTGAACTAAGCATCTTGCTCAGTATGAGGTTTAGGGTTCAATTCGGAGAGGTTTGTTCTGAACACTTCCATTTTACGTCCTAAACCTTGGAAGGCAGCTGCTGTTTCCTTAATATGGAATGTATAATTAGTACCTAAATGACTAAAAAACAATCAGGGAAGATGATATTTTAAAATGTTCTGAGGACTAACCCTAAATAAGAAGATATTAAAAAAAAAAGTTTTCAATGTTTTTTCATTGTTTTTAAAAGGGTCAAGACCATTGTGCAGAAGCAAATCAACCCTTGGGGACATCTCTTCCAGTGAAGGCAGTTACAGTACGAATAGACTTTCAAAAAATGTACCCTCAGACCTCATTCCTAATTTGCTTCTTCCGTTTACATATAATTTCCAGCAGAGAATTAAGCCCTGGAGAGAAATAAAGATAATTATTTGTACATGCCCCCCCATGGTCTCCTACTTGATTGTGTCAAGTGAGAGTCATTCTGCTGACGCACCTCCCGCCAGCTGGTTGTACAGTATAGCAGTGGCTCTCCTTCCCTCATTTTGCTTTCCCTTTCCACTTGGCAGAGGTATGCGTGTGGGATTTCACAGGGTCGTCTGCCAACTTTGAAATGAGAGATGTGTCCCACTACTATTGGTTGCTCTCAATTTGTAAGGGCTAAAACAACATTATTTGAAGCTTCAGACAAATACCAGGAAGGAAAAAAAATCTCTGCTGTTGATTTACTGGAACACACTATCATCAAGACTTGAAGGGAAGGAATTTAAAAGGAACAAATTGCACGCATTACGCAAGCTATTAATTTTAAAATTTTATGAACAAGCCGAATAACGCATACCCTAATGTGAGAACGTAGGTATGAAACACCACAGTTCACAGCCACCGCGTCTATCTTAAACCGATCTCTGCATAACTTCCCAAACTAACCAGCTACTACACTTTCTCAAATAACAGCTGAAGTCTTCCCCTCGCCTCTCTCTGTTGCTTCCTAAATCATTTTCAGTCAGAACACAGCTAGGAAGACTCTTAGGGATTAGACTCAAAATCATTGTAATATGACTAAACCTACTATTAAGAGAATATTATACAAACCCTAATAAGCATACAAATCCTGTTTCAAAACATAAACTGGAGGCTGCATTTCCTATATAAAGTATCCCACCTCCTTAATATGGTATATCAGCCGTGGCATCTTATTCAAGAGTCATCACAGGATTTTTATGGATGTTGGAGCAGAAGGAAGAACAAGAGGCCGATTAAACACTGAACCTAATGCTGAACTACAAAGCAGGATTTTGCACAAAGAGTAAGTGCCAGATATATGTATCTTGCTCATCAAAATTAACAACCAGAGAATTCATAAAATGTTTAAAGAACATTTTAGAACAAAGACTCTTTCTAAAAAATTGCTAGGCAGGTTTTGTAGCAATATTGCACAAGGTGAAAGAGTAAAATAACTCATAAATATCTTAAGGTAAGAAAAATGCTTCAACCATTTTGGCCAACAATGAGTTCTACTATTTAAATAAGACTCAGGAAATTTTCTTCATTCTTAGGACTTTCTAGGTAGTTATCACTGAGAAGCCAGAGAGGACCTCATATAAGTTTCATAAAAAGAATTCTTCCTGGCATAAAACTACTGATTAGCTGCTAGAAAAGTAGTAGGAGTTCATGTGGCTATTTTTAAAATCCTATTCTGTTGATCCAAAAACCCACACCATTCCTAAGAAATGCAAAATATTCTGAGAGATTGATAAAAGGTTTTTTTTAAAAAAAAAGTTTTCCTCCAAGTAGTTTTCCACTGCCAAAAAATAAGTAATTTTTCAAAACAAGTAACTCATTTGGGGATAGTTTTTTCCACATTATAACAGAGAGCATTTTACATTCCTTGTATTCCAAGTGGTCCTAAAAAGCTACCTAGTACAACTCTGGTACAGCTAAGAAACTCACCACCTTGCAGGGGCTTTAGCATTTCCCCAAACTGGGGCTGTAACCCCATGCCCTTCGTCTACTGATGCCTTCTTCTGCCTTCCCCCCTTGCCCCAGCCCCACTGAGTTTTCGGTAACACCACCACCTTCCCCAGCTCCCTGTTCCCTTCTCTTGGGGCAGAGGCATTGCAGAGATCACGGAGAGCAGGAGTGGGTGCACCTTGTGGCTGTCCTTCAGAAAGCTTCCCTGCCTTCCCCAGAGATGTAGGATGAGCCATACATTCTGGAGAAAATACAAACATTTTGTGGGGGAACTGAAATGGAACTGCTTGAGAGGACCACTTGCCCAGCTTTATAGCAGGGGAATAAATTAAACCTGTGGAGGCTATACACCAAGATGGTCACTGGTCTCAATAGCCTTTCTGCTTGGCAGTCTTCCACAGACAGTTTAGTTTTCAGTACATTTCATAACCCTTTATTTTGCCCATGAATGTCAATACAAAATACTGTTAGTATCAAAGATTGACTGTAAATTCCCATAAAGGGGATGTTGTCATGTGCTTCTCCATTCCCCGCCTGATGGAAAGACTACATACAGTATTGCTGTTCTGTTCTAGAAGCTTTTTTTTAACATAAGAGATAGGGCAAGAGTCAGATCTTAAATCCAACAAGGTCAGGTCGATATTTTAGTTAGCTGTATCCTGCTATAGCCAAGATTTTAAGCTAATCATGGCAATACTGAGTTTAGAATAAATACTCAAATAACTCCCTAGCTTTCCAGGAAATTTTTACACTTTCTACTGAGTATTGTGCTATCATGAACATAGTGCCAAAAGATGCTCAAAATAGCTGCTTCAAATTACAGCGACCTCAGTCACTACATTTACTGAAAAATCACCACTATGAGGCCGTATTGGAGTCCTTTTGTGACTGCCTTCAGTTTCCAGTAACCTCCATGCCCAGGGCCTCGAAGGCAACCAACTATTTGCTTTTTACCCATGCTAAGCAGAGGTCAAAGAGTGTCAGGATGGTCCTCTCCTGTCCTGCCCACAGATTAGAGTGTGAACATGTAGCATTCTCAGCCCTCTCATTTCCCTGCAAAAAGTGCTGAACTCCCCTTCCAGAACAGGCACGCATGAAGCGTGCTTTAGATGACTAATGCTGTATTCTGTGTTGCAAATGTTCTTTATTCTACCATCATTATTTTTTCCATAGTCAGCTCAAGAGTGATCCTTGTTCTATTTTATCTCTTAGTAATGGAATAGTTTGGCAACAGTATCACTCACCAATTGTCAATGGGTTTTGATTTTTCTCCTTCCAAAGAGAGGAGACATTTTTCAAGCGTCCATTTTACGAAAGCCATGGAGTTCGGGGTTTTTTTGCCAAAGAAATGGGTGAGTCAGGCTGCTAACAGACAGTACATGCAGATCCTTTAGAAGCGCATTAAGCTGCTCCTGGGAAATAGCTCACATCTGACTTCACAGGCTGACACAGCCAGCACGGTCCAAGCAGAAAACCCGTTAGCACATGAATCATGGCAGACCAACAGGTAGCTCAACACGCAACGTTATGTCACAGTTACATCAATGTTCAGGGTAACAAAAGAGAGAATAAAAATGAAGAGTCAGAATACAACTGCATTATTCAGCCTGATTAGAAGCCAAAATATTGTGATGAGCAAGCCAAAAAGGACAAACACATTCACACACATATTTCCCCTGCAGCCAGTACTGCCCAGTGGGGTTGTCCTGGTTTTGCTAGGATAGAGTTAATTTTTGTTTTAGTAATTAGAATAGCTGTATTTTACTTTCAGTATTTCAATTCAGACATATTATGAGAAGAACGTTGATAACAGTACTGGTGTTATTAGTTGCTGCTGGAGCTCAAGGCCACCGTGTTTGGCTGGTTCACAGCTGCATTAGGACTGGGAGGGGGAAGTGTAGTGAATAGCAAAACCCAAAACTGGCATGTGCCCGTGAGATATTCCATATCATATCATGTCATGTCAGTATATTAACCAGGGCTGACTGGAAGACGGGGTATTCTCTCGGGGATCGCTCAGGCTTGCTCTTCCGGGGTTTCGGTTCGGGACCATCTCTGCTCCAGGATCTCTGGCTGGCACGGGCTGGGCATCGGTCAGCGGGTTGTGAGCACTGTGTATCACTCATTTGTATAGTCTGTTATCACTGTTGTTATCATTATCATTTTATTTTAATTAGTAAATAGTTTTTATCTCAACCCATGAGTTTCTTTACCCTTCTTTCCAATTCTCTCCCCTACTTCCTGGGCGAGGGAGGGGGAGGGTGAGAGAGCAGGCTGTGTTTGGCTGCAAGCTGCAAGCAAAAGGTGTGAATCCACCCAAACCACCACAGGGGTAAAGCCCAGGGAAAGGTAGTAAGAATGATCACAGCATCCACAGCCCCTATAAGCCTTTGGCAATCAAAGAGAGACTATTTGTTGCAATTTGATTCTGCTACACAAGAAAAAGAAGGTTGGAAAAAAGACAGCACACATGGGAAGGGATTAAGGTAACCACTGAACATTATCAGAGAGCATTTTCTTGTCTCTGAGACTTTACTCTTTACATGGGATGAGGACACTAGGAATGCTCAGGAGCCTTTCCAGGCTGTGATTTGCTCCACAACGGCTCTGATGGAGCAAATTGCTTACTTCCTATCTGCTTACAGAAATACCCACCTGCTTTCTGTGTGACAAAACTGGCCAGCTATCTTAATGTCTACTGCACTGAGTAGAAATACCTGAGTATAATTTATTTTAGAGAAACATCATAATACATTCAGAAGTGGAAAGACTTGCTTGTTGGTTGGGAGTCCAGTGACCCAGTAACATAATGCTTCTGCTAGATCACCATTTCCAGAAAAGCATATTTGAAGGTGCCATTTCCAGAAAAGTGAAGTGAGAAAGTCTTTCCTAAGAAGGTGACTCCAAAATAATTTAGGGAGCTATTGAAAGCATGATTTCTGTGGGGTAGGATTCACTGACAGGGACACTGTGAGATTTTCAAAATCCAGGATGCCGGAGTTGTGTTCTTTGACATAATTAATCCAATACAAACCCGAAATCCCTGTGGGATGGTTACCATTTCTTGTGCACTGAATTCTGCACAATTTTATCTTGGAATCAGAACATTTAAAATCAAGAGCTGTACCCAAGCTGTGTGTACAGGATACTCTTAGGGCTGCTGACACATAGTACCCATCACCACTGAAGAACAAACACAGTGGTCAAACAGGGAGATGTGATGAGTACACAGCTTTCAGACCACTGCAGGAAAAGATCATCCTATTTCACACAGGATGTTGGTGCATGTAATTTGTTTTTCATTTCAACTGATATTAAGTCAAACATTATAAAAGACTTAGTGACCAGGTCCTTTCCTCTAGCATATTGCTGGGAAGCTGCAGTGTGTAGAGGCTGTGATCTCACTGACTCCAAAGAAATCCAGCAACAGCATCAACAGCCGAAGAGATGGCAGTGAGCCAGGCCAGTTTTAGTCAGAAATTCCTGCTGCTGGTGCATGCAGAGCTCTCAAAACCCCAGTGAGTGTCACCAAGCCGACATGAGAACTGGGAGAGTTTCACACCACTGCCCAGTGCTGGGGAACCAGTACCTTCCCAGCCTTCTTGTTCCAGAATATGCTTTAACAAATGTATTTTTCAATTAACCCTTGTTATTGGCCAAGAAGAAGAAGAAGAAGCAGCAGCCAGATTTTCTCAGTGAGAATTGCCCATAAGGACAGAAATGTTAACATTTCGGCAGCAAAGGGAAAAGATTAAGAAATAGAACAACTTTCTTTGTAGAAAGGCCCAAAGCCCCAAAACCAGTCTGAAAAGCTGTGGTTACATAGCGTGGTATGTGGTAAGGAGATAAGAGGGAGGCTGGAAGAAGTGATACTGGGATGAAGCAATCAGCCACATTCACAAGAAGCAGCCATGTTCCACGTTCTTCCCAACAAACCCCAAACATTTATAGGGTCTTGTCAAATTTTAGCTGATGTCTATGATCCTGTTACATTGCTGCAAAATAATAATTAGGGAAAAAAAATTATTAAAATAAAAACAAATTAAAATACACTGACAGACTTCCAAATACACAACTGTACAGAGGAATGTGATGGTGCTTGTGAGCTGCAACATAGACTAAATACCTTCCAACTGTAACTCCTACAACTTATTTCAGGCAGTGCCATCTCCACATCTGTTCTAGCCTGAAAGACCTGGAAACTTATTAAAACTCCACTTGTTTGAGATACAGTCTATGTTAACAGAAAATTTACAAAGCTCAGTATCTTTTAAAAGCTGTAGGGAGCAAGTGTGGCTCGTAGCAAACCCTGAGGCTGGAAGAATGGAGCATAACATGTAGTGCTATGACAAAATGCCTGTCACAGTCCTAATGAATATGTTTTTAAAATCCAAAATCTGTTGGCCAATTATAATAGGGTGCTGTGAATATTAAGAGTGTTTTTGTAAAGAGTCCAATTGTAATGAGTCTTGTTCTGGGTGATGCTGAGAAAAACCTGCTATGTAATTGCAATGTGCTCTGCTGCTTTTCTGATTAGAGCTGGCTGGGATCTCTCTTAATCTACACTACCAGGGCAAAATCTGCATATTCACATTCAGTAGATGAGTCATGAGGCATATGGTTATTTAAGAAACCCTGGTCATTGAAACACCACATCTAGAAAACAGGCAGTGAATTACCCTTGGGTTCAAGTTCATTGCATTTTATGATTAGCCTCCAGGACTGAGGTTTTATCAACTCTAATTCCAATGTTAGACATATACATTTAAATTGTCACATGGCTTGAATTACCAGTAAAGACACATGCATTGTGCTGGGTTTGAGTGTGGGGGTGGGGGGGAAAGCTGGTTTTTTTTGTAGTGGGGGCGTAAAAGTGAAAAGCTCCCCTGGCTCCAAGGAAGAG